>NC_142797.1:53137572-53325072 GCF_049724085.1 Artemia sp. Qi Xiang Cuo | reverse complement strand
GAAAAGTCAAAAATAGCAAACTACTCATCCCAAACTATAGGTTTCAGACAATATTCACCTAAGAAATACTAGAAAACCTTAGCTCAGAAAAGCCTGAAATAGCAAACTACACATCCCAAATCATAATTTTCTGACAACACATACCTAGGAAAGGCTAAGAAACCTAGCTCAGAAAAGTTGAAAATAGCAAACTACACATCCCAAATCATAGGTTTCAGACATCACACACCTATGAAAGACTAAGAAATCCAAATCAGAAAAGCCTGAAAGAGCAATTTACACATCCAAAATCATAAGTTTCAGACAGCATTCACCTACGAAATACTAAGAAACCTTAGCTCAGAAAAGTCTGAAATAGCCAACTACTCATCCCAAACTCGAAGTTTCAGACAACAAACACCTATGAGTGACTAAGAATCCTAGCTATGAAAAGTCCAAAAAGCAAACTATACCTCCCAAATCATAATTTTCTGAAAGGACACACCTATGAAAGGCTACGAAACCTTAGCTCAGAAAAGCCTGAAATAGCAAACTACACATCCCAAATCATAATTTTCTGACAACACACACCTATGAAAGGCTAAGAAACCTAGCTCAGAAAAGTCGAAAATAGCAAACTACACATCCCAAATCATAGGTTTCAGACATCACACACCTATGAAAGACTAAGAAATCCAACTCAGAAAAGCCCGAAATAGTAATTTACATATCCCAAATCATAAGTTTCAGACAGCATTCACCTACGAAATACTAAGAAACCTTAGCTCAGAAAAGTCTGAAATAGCCAACTACTCATCCCAAACTCGAAGTTTCAGACAACAAACACCTATGAGTGACTAAGAATCCTAGCTCTGAAAAGTCCAAAGAGCAAACTATACCTCCCAAATCATAATTTTCTGAAAGGACACACCTATGAAAGGCTAAGAAATCTAGCTCAGAAAAGTCAAAAATAGCAAATTAACCATCCCAAATCATAGGTTTCAGTCAACACACACCTACGAATGGCTAAGAAATTCTGCTCAGAAAAGCCTGAAATAGCAACCCACACATCCCAAATCATAATGTTCTGACAACACATACCTATGAAAGGCTAAGAAACCTAGCTCAGAAAAGTCAAAAATATCAAACTACACATCCCAAATCATAGGTTTCAGACACTACACACCTATGAAAGACTAAGAAATCTAACTCAGAAAAGCCCGAAATAGTAATTTACATATCCCAAATCATAAGTTTCAGACAGCATTCACCTATGAAATACTAAGAAACCGTAGCTCAGAAAAGTCTGAAATAGCCAACTACTCAACCCAAACTCGAAGTTTCAGACAACAAACACCTATGAGTGACTAAGAATCCTAGCTCTGAAAAGTCCAAAAAGCAAACTATACCTCCCAAATCATAATTTTCTGAAAGGGCAAACATATGATAGGCTAAGAAATCTAGCTCAGAAAAGTCAAAAATAGAAAATTAACCATCCCAAATCATAGGTTTCAGTCAACACACACCTAAGAATGGCTCAGAAATCCAGCTCAGAAAAGTAAAAAAAATAGCAACCCATACATCCCAAATCATAGGTTTCAGACACCACACACCTACGAAAGACTAAGAAATCCGATTATGAAAAGTCGGAAATAGCAAATTACATATCCCAAATCATAGGTTTCAGACAACACTCACCTATGAACGGCTAAGAAACCTAGCTCAGAAAAGTCAAAAATAGCAAACTAGTCATTCCAAACTATAGGTTTCAGACAACAAACACCTATGAAAGGCTAAGAAATCCAGCTCAGAAAAGTCAAAAGTAGCAATCCATACATCCCAAATCATAGGTTTCATACAACACACGCCTATGAAAGACTAAGAAATCCAGCTCAGAAAAGTCAAAAATAGCAAACTACATATCCCAAATTATCGGTTTCAGTCAAAACAAACCAACGAAAAACTAAGAAACCTAGCTCAGAAAAGTCAAAAATAGCAAACTATTCATCCCAAACTATTGGTTTCAGTCAACATTCACCTACGAAATACTAGAAAACCTTAGCTCAGAAAAGTCTGAAATAGCGAAATATACATCCCAAATCATAATTTTCTGACAACGCATGCCTATGAAAGGCTAAGAAATCCAGCTCAGAAAAGTCGAAAATAGCAAACTACACATCCCAAATCATAGGTTTCAGACACCACACACCTATGAAAGACTAAGAAATCCAACCCAGAAAAGTCCAAAAGCAAACTACATATCCCAAATCATAAGTTTCACTCAACACACACCAACGAAAGGCTAAGAAACCTAGCTCATAAAAGACTGAAATAGCAAACTACTCATCCCAAACTATTGGTTTCAGACAACATTCACCTAGTAAATACTAGGAAACCTTAGCTCAGAAAAGCCCGAAATAGCAAACTATACATCCCAAATCATAATTTTCTGACAACTCATACCTATGAAAGGCTAAGAAATCCAGCTCAGAAAAGTCGAAAATAGCAAACTACACATCCCAAATCATAGGTTTCAGACACCACACACCTATGAAAGACTAAGAAATCCAACTCAGAAAAGTCAAAAAAGCAAACTACATATCCCAAATCATAAGTTTCACTCAACACACACCAACGAAATGCTAAGAAACCTAGCTCATAAAAGCCTGAAATAGCAAACTACTCATCCCAAAGTATTGGTTTCAGTCAACACACACCTACGAATGGCTAAGAAATCCTGCTCAGAAAAGCCTGAAGTAGCAAACTACACATCCCAAATCATAGGTTTCAGACAACTCACATCAACGAAAGACGGGTGCTCGGGGAGAGCCTTTGAGGGTCTGTGGGTCCCTTGAGGGCCGGTGGTCCTTTGGGAGCTCGGGGGGACCTTTGGGGACCGCGGGATGGGCTTTGGGGTCCGGGGATGGCATTTGGGGGTCTGGGTGGGCTTTTGGGTGCCTGGGGGACATTTGGGGACCGGTGGAGGGCCTTTGGGGCACCGGTGGCCCTTTGGGAGCCCGGGGGACCTTTGAGGACCATGGGAGGGCATTTGGGGCAGTTGGGGGCCGGTGGAGGGCCTTTGGGACCCCGTTGGTCCTTTGGGAGCTCGATGGGCCTTTGGGGGGCCCGGGGATGGCCATTGGGGGTCTGGGTGGGCCTTTGGGGGCGCCGGTGGCCCTTTGGGAGCGTGGGGGGCCTTTGAGGGTCCAGGGGGACAGTTGGGGGCCTGGGGGACATTTGGGGACCGGTGGAGGGCCTTTGGGAGCTTGGGGGGCTTTTGAGGACCGGGGGCTTCCTTCGGGGTTGGGGTAGGAGGATTGGAACCCTTTGGGGTTGGGTTAGAGGACCTCACAACACTGTTCAAATGAAACTTGTGTATTATAACGACCACAGAGTTTCACCATTAAATTCTCTTCTAAAATCTTTCCTAAAATCATCTTTTAAAATGTCTCTAACCGTTTCGCCGAAATAGTTCCATAACCTGTCTAAAACGGTTTCGCCCAAATAATCCCTAAACGTAAATTCAGCGTGTTCCTTTGTTATTGGCATCTCTGCGCTAACGCATTTCAAATTAATATGAAACCTTTTCGCGCGCTAAAACAATTCATCGCTAAGATGCTTTTTGCCTAATTGTTTCCATGGCCTTTGGTTATAAATATCCTTTGGAGTTCGACCAAAAGAGTTGTTTCCGAGGCAAAGACATTAATGACTTGGATCTATTCCTGGAGAATCGTTTCTAGGCGAAAATTTTTAAAGTCTGATAGATGATGTCATTGATTGATTGATCTGTCAAGAAAGGGAAATTAATTTGTTGTTTCTAAGGGGAATTATTGATTCACGATAGGTGAATTGAGGTCGACAGCACAGGTGTTCCAAGGTCGATATTGTTGTTGTTGTAAGTGCACGCTCTCAGCGAATGTCAAGGTCGTTGTTGTTGTTGTGAAATTTAGGTCATTGACCCCATTACGTAATCATTCTCCCTAGGGAGGCTATGCCCTTATTTGGAGCCCCGTCAGTATTAAAAATGCTGACAGAACCACGTGGTTCTGTCACGAGCTTTAGGGTCATCTCTACTGTTATGAACTTTGCCCATTGTCTACATATAGTATTGGTTAATGGGAAGTATACAGACAATTCCAGGAGGAATTTTTCTGGTGGGGAGGAGGATCGGAGGAGGGGGTTACGGGGGAGGATCTTTTCCCTGAGGATGTTTCCATGGGGGAAGGGACATTTCTATGAAGGGGGCGCCGGATTTCCCAGCATAATTTAAAAACGATCAGATATTAAATAAAAAAAACATTTTCTTCAACTGAAAGTAAGGAGCAACATTAAAACTTAAAACGAACAGCAATTATTACACATATAAGGGGGTTCGCCCCCCTAGTCAATACCTCGGTCTTTACGCGAAAGTTTTTTAATTGCTTTCAAAAGAGATATCTATTCTAATTAACCGGCCTTTGTGATTCAGGGGTTTTTGATTTGAACAAAATTCGTACTTTAGCGTAAAGAACGAGGTATTGACTAGGGGGGGGGGAACTCCCTAATATACGTAATAAAAACGTACGAAAATAGAAGTTTGTTATGTAAGTTAATTCCTAAGTTACGTTAGAACAAAATTTCGAGAAAGCCATTTAGCCAAAAAAAAGTAAAATTATTATGCAAATTTCGATTTAATTATTCATGTACGATGAGCCAAAATCAAAGCTGCATAAATTCAAAAACATTCAGAAATTAGATAAAAAACAAGTTTTTTTTAACTGAAAGTAAATAGCGATATTAAAACTTAAACATAAAGAAATTATTCCGTATATGAAAGGGGCTGTCCCCTCCTCAACGCCTCGCTCTTTACGCTAAAGTTTGACTCTGTCTCACAACTTTATTTTTCAAACAATAGAAAACCTTAGCGTAAAGAGCGAGGCTTTGAGGAGGGGACAGCCCCTTTCATATACGGAATAATTTCTGTTCGTTTTAAGTTTTAATGTTTCTCCTTACTTTCAGTAAAAAAAAAACTTGTTGTTTTTTATTTAATAATCTTGAAGCATCGGGGGAAAATCAAACCTTTGTTTCAAAGATGGTAACACCCTTGAATGTAGAATGAGTTCTGATCATTTTGAGTTTTAATGCCATTCTTTAATTTCATTTGAGGAGTAATTCCAAATATAAGGGAAAGTTGCCTTCCCCTTAGCCTTCCGTTCTTTACACTGAAGTTTATTTTTTTAATAAGAATGTTTCGAGAATACAGGCTTATTTAGGTACTTTTTTAGTAGCCGGGCAACACGCGAGAAGTGAATTTTGGTTAAAGCTAATGAAATAAAACAAAGTATGATAAAAATATAATAGGTTAGAAAAAAATTTGGGCTATATAATAAAACATTAGGGGGGGGGGGTTGTAAAGCATAGCATATATTGAATACATAACCTAACTTCACTACATAACCTAGAGGTGCTATTAGCCTACTAGTCATTTTCACGCACATTCCAAAATCAGTGGTGGATCCAGGGGGAGAGGGGGGTTCCCCCCCTAACGTAATCTAAAGTAGAGTAATTAACTTAATTAACGCAATTTTGCGTTAATTTGATTCCTTGCCCAAAATATTCCTTCAAACGAAGTAAGGCTAGGGATTATATACCCCTTCATGTTTATCAGAAAGACCTTTCAGGGAAGCAAGAAAGTTTGGAATTATAACACAAACTCCTCACCCCCTAACAATATTCATTGTCCCTTCCTCTTATAGTAGGTATGCAACTATGTAATGATGTACAGTTTTATGCTGGGTCTATAATAACTGTTCATTTTAATTGACTGTATATTTGCTGTGACAAATGTGCCACCTCGGGACAACATGATTTATGAAATCCGGAGGGTATTTAAAGAATTTTAATAGACCTAGACCGGCTGGCTATTTTAGGATTTTCATTTGACGGTATTTGACCGTTTTACTCCTGTTCAGGCCAAAATAATTGCTTTACGGCAAGAAATGATGAAAATCACCCCTTTGCTGTGGAATTGTATTTTTTGCATTTTTTGTATTCAAAAAGGGGACTGAAAAATTTAAATTTCATTTCTAATGAGTCCTCTTTTTAATATTGTACGAAGATTAATTCGAAAAGACAACCCTTGGACAAAAATTAAATAAAAACGAGTGTCTAATCATCCTTCTTGGGAAAATTGGAAATTTTATGTTTTTGTCGACAGGACTTATAGCTTTTGATTTAATATTTTTGGACACTATGAATTTCTTGGTTAAATTTTCATCAATATTACACGTGTTTTTGGGTGTTTCGCATTTTTTAATTAATTACACAAATTGCCTTACACTGAAAACTAATTGTTAGAGTTACTTCAATAAATGAATAGTATTTTTAAAGCCATACGTGGTGATATATGAGACCGATTATTAACTCTGGTTTTTATATAAAAATTGGATATGGCAATTGAAGCCTTGTAAATTTTCAAATAGCTTGCTTTTTCATTCGTAATTTGGCAGCAGCAGGTATAATTTATAAGCCAGCTTCTCTTTCCACTAATTTTTTGCCACAAGACTTTTTGCCACCAAGAATTTTGTGCCAGCAGGCAAGCAAAGGCCTTTGCTTGCTTGTCGCAAGCAAAGGCCTTTAATATGTTTAAAAGATTCCACTAGGGCTAATTGGTTCACAAAATTAATCTCCAACCAGACATGTTTGTCAAACGAAAGAGCCTATTTCGTAGGCTCTATGTCTTGCTTAGCTCTGAAAAAAAAACTGTCAAAAGCCCCCGTCTCGCTCTCAAGTCTGCTGAGACAATTACCCTTCAGAAATGGGCCTTACTTTGCTCAGGCGGCAGCGTGGCTCTTGGGTCCTCACTGCGCTCAGACAGCAGCTCACGTCTTTGGCGCTCACCAATGAATAAAATCATATATTGTAATTGGGTTACGTCAATTTAATAGGAATTTAAGACATTTCCTTTCTACTTTGTTTACAAAAAAAAAAACAAAAAAAACAACAACAAGAATTGATCAGCCTATGTTCCTTATGGTACTATAGTATATATTCCAACACGATGTTTTGGGTTTTGGACATATATACACATATTAGCAAGTATATTCAGCACATATTCAAGTATATATAGCATATATATAGCACAAGTATATATAGTATATATAGCACATAGGTAAGAAAGGGGGTACCAGCGTGAGGCGACACCACTGCTGCCATCTATAATCAAGTCTAACGCTGACAGGTTATAATTTATTCAAGGATTATTGATCCACTAACGGGTCAATGACACCGAGGGGAACTATATTTCTGAGAAATTGATTTGCATAATCGATGGGGAATTATTGATCAACGAAGGGGAATTTAGAAACAATATGGCTTCTTTGATCTTTAGGTCTGAGGGATAAATGGTCTTTAGTGACAGAGATAAATAAATATTCTATTTTTAAATATGGCTTCTCTGGTCATTAGGCTTAGTGATAAATTCTGAAATTAATATTCTATCGAAACCTTAATAGTGTAGCTAGGAACACCTTTGAGATGAAGAAATTAACGCGGAAAATGATTTCCTAGCAATTTCAAATGTGACAGCGAAGGGATGCCGAAACAAAGGAACAAGCAGAAATTAGTTTTAGGGGATTGTTTGGGCGAAACCGTTTGAGACATTTTAGAAGATGATTTAGGCGAAACTGTTTAAGAAATTTTAGAAGATGATTTAGGCGAAACAGTTAGAAATATTTTAGAAGATGATTTGGGGTGAAACTCTGGGGTCGTTATAATACACAAGTTCCATTTGAACAGTGTTGTGAGGTCCCCTATCCCAGCCCCAAAGGGCCCCATCAACTCGGGCCCCCAAAGGCCCCCAATAGCCCCCCGAGCCCCCCAAAGGGGCTGTTTCCCCCTTCTCCCTCCCCCCATCCCCCCATTTTTAAAATAATTTTTTGTATCAATTTGTTTGTATGTCTGGGTTGATGTTTGCATGTCCAAGAATTTGTCTTTGTCGGTTTGAATGTATAAAGTGTCGGTCTTTCTCTGTTTGTATATCTGAATCTATTTGTTTGTATGTCTGGGTTGGTGTTTGCAAGTCCAAGAATTTGTCTTTGTTGGTTTGAATGTCTAAAGTGTCTGTCTTTCTCTGGTTGTATGTCTGAGTCTATTTGTTTGAGTATCTGGGTTGATGTTTGCAAGTCCAAGAATTTGTCTTTCTTTGTTTGAATGTCTAAAGTGGCTGTTTTTCTCTGTTTGTATGTCTGAATCTGTTTGTTTGCATGTCAGGGTTGGTGTTTGCAAGCCCAAGAATTTTTTTTGTTGGTTTGAATGTCTAAAGTGCATGTGTTTCTCTGTTTGTATGTCTGGATCTATTTGTTTGCATGTCTGAGTTGGTGTTTGCAAGCACAAGAATTTGTCATTGTTTGTTTGTACGTCTAAAGTGCCTGTCTTTCTTTGTTTGTATGTCTGAATCTATTTGTTTGCATGTCTGGGTTGGTGTTTGCAAGTCCGAAAATTTGTCTTTGTTGGTTTGAATGTCTAAAGTGCCTGTCTTTCTCTGTTTGTATGTCTGAATCTATTTGTTTGCGTGTCCGGGTAGGTGTTTGCAAGTCCCAGAATGTGTCTTTGTTGGTTGGAATGTCTAAAGTGTTTGTCTTTATCTGTTTTTATGTCTGAATCTATTTGTTTGCATGTCGGGGCTGGTGTTTGCAAGTCCAAGAATTTGTCTTTTTTGGCTTGAATGTCTAAAGTATCTTGGCTTGAATATCTAAAGTGTCTTTCTCTGTTTGTATGTCTGAATCTATCTGTTTGCATGTCTGGGTTAGTGTTTGCAAGTCCAAGAATTTGTCTTTGTTGGTTTTTATTTCTAAAGTTCCTGGCGTTCTCAGTTTGTATGTTTGTACCTATTTCTTTGCATACCTGGGTTTGTTTTTGAAAGCCCAAGAATTAGTCTTTGTTGGTTTGATTGTTCAAAGTTCCTGTCTTTCTCTGTTTTCATGTCTGAATCTATTTGTTTGCATGTAAGAATTGGTGTTTGCAAGTCCGAGAATTTGTCTTTGTTGGTTTGAATGTCTAAAGTTCCTGTCTTTCTCTATTTGTATGTCTGAATCTATTTGTTTTCGTGTCTTGGTTGGTGTTTGCAAGTCCAAGAATTTGTCTTTGTTGGTTTGAATGTCTAAAGTGTATGTCTTTCTCTGTTTGTATGTCTGAATCTATTTGTTTGTATTTCTGGGTTGGTGTTTGCAAGTCCAAGTAGGCCTACTTGTTTTTGTTGGTTTGAATGTCTAAAGTGTCTGTCTTTCTCTGTTTGTATGTCTGAATCTATTTGTTTGCATGTCTGGGTTGGTGTTTGCAAGTCCAAGAATTTGTCTTTGTTGGTTTGAATGTCTAAAGTGCATGTCTTTCTCTGTTTGTATGTCTGAATCTATTCGTATGAATATCTGGGATTGGTAGGCTATTTGCGCGTCCAAGAATTTGTTTATTTCTGAATCTATTTGTTTGCATGTCTGGGTTGGTGTTTGCAAGTCCAAGAATTTGTCTTTGTTGGTTTGAATGTCTAAAGTGCCTGTTTTTCTTTGTTTGTATGGGTGAATCTAATTTTTTGCATGTCTGGGTTGGTGTTTGCAAGTCCAAGAATTTGTTTTTGTTGGTTTGAATGCCTAAAGTGCCTGCCTTTCTCTGTTTGTATGTCTGAATCTATTTCTTTGCATGTCTGGGTTGGTGTTTGCAAGTCCAAGAATTTGTCTTTGTTGGTTTGAATGTCTAAAATGCCTGTATTTCTCTGTTTGTATGTCTGAATGTATTTGTATGCATGTCTGGGTTGATGTTTGCAAATCCAAAAATTTGTCTTTGTTGGTTGAATGTCTAAAGTATCTGTCCTTCTCTGTTTGTATGTCTGAATCTATTTGTTTGTATGTCTGGATTGGTGTTTGCAAGTCCAAGAATTTTTCTTTGTTGGTTTGAATGTCTAAAGTGCCTGTCTTTCTCTGTTTGTATGTCTGAATCTATTTGTTTACATGTCTGGGTTGATGTTTGTAAGTCCATGAATTTGTCTTTGTTGGTTTGAATGTCTAAAGTGTCTGTCTTTCTCTGCTTGTATGTCTGAATCTATTTGTTTGCGTGTCGGGGTTGGTGTTTGCAAGTCCAAGAGTTTTTCATTGTTGGTTTGAATGTCTAAAGTGCCTGTCTTTCTTTGTTTGTATGTCTGAATATATTTGTTTGTATGTCTGGGTTGGTGTTTGCAAGTCCGAGGATTTGTCTTTGTTGGTTTGAATGTCTAAAGTGCCTGTATTTCTCTGTTTGTATGTCTGAATCTATTTGTTTGCGTGTCCGGGTAGGTGTTTGCAAGTCCAAGAATTTGTCTTTGTTGGTTTGAATGTCTAAAGTGTCTGTCTTTCTCTGTTTGTATGTCTGAATTTATTTGTTTGTATTTCTGGGTTGGTGTTTGCAAGTCCAAGTATTTGTTTTTGTTGGTTTGAATGTCTAAAGTTCCTGTCTTTCTCTGTTTGTATGTCTGAATCAATTTGTTTTCGTGTCTGGGTTGGTGTTTGCAAGTCCAAGAATTTGTCTTTGTTGGTTTGAATGTCTAAAGTGTCTGTCTTTCTCTGTTTGTATGTCTGAATCTATTTGTTTGCATTTCTGGGCTGGTGTTTGCAAGTTCAAGAATTTGTCTTTGTTGGTTTGAATGTCTAAAGTGTCTGTCTTTCTCTGTTTGTTTGTCTGAATCTAGTTGTTTGAATGTCTGGGTTGGTGTTTGCAAGTCCAAGAATTTGTCTTTGTTGGTTTGAATGTCTAAAGTGCATGTCTTTCTCTGTTTGTATGTCTGAATCTATTTGTATGAATATCTGGGATTGGTTTTTGTGCGTCCAAGAATTTGTCTTTGCTGGTTTGAATGTCTAAAGTGCATGTGTTTCTCTGTTTGTATGTCTGAATCTATTTGTTTGCATGTCTGGGCTGGTGTTTGCAAGTCCAAGAATTTGTCTTTTTTGGTTTGAATGTCTAAAGTGTCTTGTCTTTCTCTGTTTTTATGTCTGAATCTATTTGTTTGCATGTCTGGATTGGTGTTTGCAAGTCCCAGAATTTGTCTTTGTTGGGTTGAATGTCGAAAGTGCCTGTCTTTCTCTGTTTTTATGTGTGAATCTATTTTTTTGCATGTCTGGGTTGGTGTTTACAAGTCCAAGAATTTGTCTTTGTTGGTTTGAATAACTAAAGTGCCTGACTTTCTCTGTTTGTATGTCTGAATCTATTTCTTTGCATGTCTGGGTTGGTGTTTGCAAGTCCAAGAATTCGTCTTTGTTGGTTTAAATGTCTAAAGTGCCTGTCTTTCTCTGTTTGTATGTCTGAATCTATTTGTTTACATGTCTGGGCTGATGTTTGCAAGTCCAAAGAATTTGTCTTTGTTGGTTTGAATGTCTAAAGTGTCTGTCTTTCTCTGCTTGTATGTCTGAATCTATTTGTTTGCGTGTCGGGGTTGGTGTTTGCAAGTCCAAGAATTTTTCATTGTTGGTTTGAATGTCTAAAGTGCCTGTCTTTCTTTGTTTGTATGTCTGAATATATTTGTTTGTATGTCTGGGTTGGTGTTTGCAAGTCCGAGTATTTGTCTTTGTTGGATTGAATGTCTAAAGTGCCTGTCTTTCTCTGTTTGTATGTCTGAATCTATTTGTTTGCGTGTCCGGGTAGGTGTTTGCAAGTCCAAGAATTTGTCTTTGTTGGTTTGTATGTCTAAAGTGTCTGTCTTTCTATGTTTATATGTCTGCATCTATTTGTTTGTATGTCTGGGTTGGTGTTTGCAAGTCCTAGTATTCGCCTTTGTTGGTTTGACTGTCTAAAGTGTCTGTCTTTCTCTGTTTGTATGTCTGAATCTATTTGTTTGCGTGTCCGGGTAGGTGTTTGCAAGTCCAAGAATTCGTCTTTGTTGGTTTGAATGTCTATAGTGTCTGTCTTTCTCTGTTTTTATGTCTGAATCTATTTGTTTGCATGTCTGGGCTGGTGTTTGCAAGTCCAAAAATTTGTCTTTGTTGGTTTGAATGTCTAAAGTGCCTGTCTTTCTCTGTTTGTATGTCTGAATCTATTTGTTTGCATGTCTGGGTTAGTGTTTGCAAGTCCAAGAATTTGTCTTTGTTGGTTTGAATGTCTAAAGTGACTGTCTTTTCTATGTTTATATGTCCGAATCTATTTGTTTTCGTGTCTGGTATAGTTTTTGTAAGTCCGAGAATTTGTCTTTGATGGTTAGAATGTTTAAAGTGGCTGTCTTTCTCTGTTTGTATGTTTGAATCAATTTGTTTGCATGTCTGGGTTGGTGTTTGCAAGTCCAAGAATTTGTTTTTGTTGGTTTGTCTGTCTAAAGTGGCTGTCTTTCTCTGTGTGTATGACTGATTCTATTTGTTTTCATTTATGGGTAGTTGTTTGAACGTACAAGATTTTGTCTTTGTTGGTTTGAATGTCTAAAGTGCATGTCTTTCTCTGTTTGTATGTCTGAATCTATTTGTATGAATATCTGGGATTGGTATTTGCGCGTCCAAGAATTTGTCTTTGCTGGTTTGAATGTCTAAAGTGTCGGTCTTTCTCTGTTTGTATGTCTGAATCTATTTGTTTGCATTTCTGGGTTGGTGTTTGCAAGTCCAAGAATTTGTCTTTGTTGGTTTGAATGTCTAAAGTGTCTGTCTTTCTCTGTTTGTATGTCTGAATCTATTTGTTTGCATGTCTGGGTTGGTGTTTGCAAGTCCAAGAATTTGTCTTTGTTGGTTTGAATGTCTAAAGTGCATGTCTTTCTCTGTTTGTATGTCTGAATCTATTTGTATGAATATCTGGGATTGGTATTTGCGCGTCCAAGAATTTGTCTTTGCTGGTTTGAATGTCTAAAGTGCATGTGTTTCTCTGTTTGTATGTCTGAATCTATTTGTTTGCATGTCTGGGTTGGTGTTTGCAAGTCCAAGAATTTGTCTTTTTTGGTTTGAATGTCTAAAGTGTCTTGTCTTTCTCTGTTTTTATGTCTGAATCTATTTGTTTGCATGTCTGGGTTGGTGTTTGCAAGTCCAAGAATTTGTCTTTGTTGGGTTGAATGTCGAAAGTGCCTGTCTTTCTCTGTTTTTATGTGTGAATCTAATTTTTTGCAAGTCTGGGTTGGTATTTGCAAGTCCAAGAATTTGTTTTTGCTTATTTGTATGACTAAATGCTTTACCTTTCTCTGTTTGTATGTCTGAATCTCTTTCTTTGAATATCTGGGTTGGTGCTCGAAAGTTTAAGAATTTGTGTTTGTTGGTTTGAATTTCTAAAATGAACGTTTTTCTATGTTTGTATGTTTTAATCAATTTTTCTACATGACTGGACTGGTGTTTGCAAGTCCAAGAATTTGTCTTTGTTGGTTTGAATGTCTAAAGTGTCTGTCTTTCTCTGCTTGTATGTCTGAATCTATTTGTTTGCGTGTCGGGGTTAGTGTTTGCAAGTCCAAGAATTTTTCATTGGTGGTTTGAATGTCTAAAGTGCCAGTTTTTCTTTGTTTGTATGTCTAAATCTATTTGTTTGCATGTCTGGGTTGGTGTTTGCAAGTCCGAAAATTCTTCTTTGTTGGATTGAATGTCTAAAGTGCCTGTCTTTCTCTGTTTGTATGTCTGAATATATTTGTTTGCGTGTCAGGGTAGGTGTTTGCAAGTCCAAGAATTCGTCTTTGTTGTTTTGACTGTCTCAAGTGTCTGTCTTTCTCTGTTGTTATGTCTGAATCTATTTGTTTGCATGTCTGAGTTGGTGTTTGCAAGTCCAAGAATTCGTCTTTGTTGGTTTGAATGTCTAAAGTGCCTGTCTTTCTCTTTTTGTATGTCTGAATCTATTTGTTTGTATGTCTGGGGTTGGTGTTTGCAAGTCAGAGGATTGGTCTTTGTTGGTTTGAATGTCTAAAGTGCCTGTCTTTCTCTGTTTGTATGTCTGAATCTATTTGTTTGCGTGTCCGGGTAGGTGTTTGCAAGTCCAAGAATTTGTCTTTGTTGGTTGGAATGTCTAAAGTGTCTGTATTTCTCTGTTTCTATGTGTGAATCTATTTGTTTGCATGTCTGGGTTAGTGTTTGCAAGTCCAAGAATTTTTCTTTGTTGGTTTGAATGCCTAAAGGGCCTGTCTTTCTCTGTTTGTACGTATGTCTGAATCTATTTCTTTGCATGTCTGAGTTGGTATTTGCAAGTCCAAGAATTTTTCTTTGTTGGTTTGAATGTCTAAAGTGCCTGTCTTTCTCTGTTTGCATGTCTTTATTCTATTTGTATGCATGTCTGGGTTGGTGTTTGCAAGTCCGAGAATTTTTCTTTGTTGGTTTGAATGTCTAAAGTTCCTGTCTTTCTCTGTTTGTATGTCTGAATCTATTTCTTTGCATGTCTGGGTTGGTGTTTGCAAGTCCAAGAATTTGTCTTTGTTGGTTTGAATGTCTAAAGTGTCTTGTCTTTCTCGGTTTTTATGTCTGATTCTATTTGTTTGCATGTCTGGGTTGGTGTTTGCAAGTCCCAGAATTTGTCTTTGTTGGGTTGAATGTCGAAAGTACCTATCTTTCTCTGTTTGTATGTGTGAATCTATTTTTTTCATGTCTGGGTTGGTGTTTGCAAGTCCAAGAATTTTTCGTTGTCGGTTTGAATGCCTAAAGGGCCTGCCTTTCTCTGTTTGTATGTCTGAATCTATTTCTTTGCATGTCTGGGTTGGTGTTTGCAAGTCCAAGAATTTGTCTTTGTTGGTTTGTATGTCTAAAGTGCCTGTCTTTCTCTGTTTGTATGTTTGAATGTATTTGTATGCATGTCTGGGTTGATGTTTGCAAATCCAAAAATTTGTCTTTGTTGGTTGAATGTCTAAAGTATCTGTCCTTCTCTGTTTGTATGGCTGAGTCTATTTGTATGCATATCTGGGTTGGTGTTTGCAAGTCTAAGAATTTTTCTTTCTTGGTGTGAATGTCTAAAGTGCCTGTCTTTCTCTGTTTGTATGTCTGAATTTATTTATTTACAAGTCTGGGTTGGTGTTTGCAAGTCCAAGAATTTGTCATTGTTGGTTTGAACGTCTAAAGTTTCTGTCTTTCTTTGTTTGTATGTCTGAATCTATTTGTTTGCGTGTCGGGGTTGGTGTTTGCAAGTCCAAGAATTTTTCATTGTTGGTTTGAATGTCTAAAGTGCCTGTCTTTCTCTGTTTGTATGCCTGAATCTATTTGTTTGCGTGTCCGGGTAGGTGTTTGCAAGTCAAAGAATTCGTCTTTGTTGGTTTGAATGTCTAATGCGTATGTATGTTTGTGTTTTCATGTCTAAATCTAATGATTCGCATGTCGGAGCTGGCTCTTTCGATGCAAAGAATTTATCATTGTAGTATTGCATTTCTAAGGTGACTATCTTTCTATGGGTATAGCAATAAGCCTATTTGAATGCTTGTATGGGTTGGTTTTTTCAAGTCCAAGAATTTGTTTTTGTTGGTTTGAATGTCTAAAGTGTCTGTCTTTCTCTGTTTGTATGTCTGAATCTATTTGGTTGAATGTCTGGGTTGGTGTTTGCAAGTCCAAGAATTTGTCTTTGTTGGTTTGAATGTCTAAAGTGCATGTCTTTCTCTGTTTGTATGTCTGAATCTATTTGTATGAATGTCTGGGATTGGTATTTGCGCGTCCAAGAATTTGTCTTTGCTGGTTTGAATGTCTAAAGTGCATGTGTTTCTCTGTTTGTATGTCTGAATCTATTTGTTTGCATGTCTGGGTTGGTGTTTGCAAGTCCAAGAATTTGTCTTTTTTGGTTTGAATGACTATATTTCTTGTATTTATCTGTTTGTATTTCTGAATCTATTTGTTTGCATGTCTGGGTTGGTGTTTGCAAGTCCAAGAATTTGTCTTTGTTGGTTTGAATACCTAAAGTGCCTGCCTTTCTCTGTTTGTATATCTGAATCTATTTCTTTGCATGTCTGGGTTGGTGTTTGCAAGTCCAAGAATTTGTCTTTGTTGGTTTGTATGTCTAAAGTGCCTGTCTTTCTCTGTTTGTATGTTTGAATGTATTTGTATGCCTGTCTGGGTTGCTGTTTGCAAATCCACGAATTTGTCTTTGTTGGTTGAATGTCTAAAGTATCTGTCCTTCTCTGTTTGTATGTCGTGGTTTACATGTCACTGTTACATTCTCTTGATGTTTCAAAGTTCATTTTGGATTTTTTTTTTGAAATGCAAGAGTTGGAATATTTCAGTAGTGTTTTCTCGTGGTTTACCTTCTCACTGTTAAATTCTCTTGATGTTTTAAAGTTCATTTTAGATCTTTTTTTAAATGCAAGAGTTGGATTATTTCATTAGTGTTTTCCCGTGGGTTACCATGTCACAGTTACATTCTCTTGACGTTTCAAAGTTCATTTTGGATCTTTTTCGTTGAAATGCAAGAGTAGGATTATTTCAGCAGTGTTTTGTCATGGTTTACCATGTCACTGTTACATTCTCTTGATGTTTCAAAGTTAATTTTGGATCTTTTTCGTTGAAATGTAAGAGTTAGTTTATTTCAGTAGTGTTTTGTCGTAGTTTACCTTGTCACTGTTACATTCTCTTGATGTTTCAAAGTTCATTTTTGATTTTTTTTTTCTGAAATGCAAGAGTTGGAATATTTCAGTAGTGTTTTTTAACGGTTTACCATGTCACTGTTACATTCTATTGAGGTTTCAAAGTTCATTTTGGATCTTTTTTGTTGACATGCAAGAGTAGGATTATTTCAGTAGTGTTTTCTCATGGTTTACCTTGTCACTGTTACATTCTATAGATGTTTCAAAGTTTATTTTGGATCTTTTTCGTTGAAATGCAAGAGTAGGATGATTTCAGTAATGTTTTTTGTGGTTTACCATGTCACTGTTACATTCTCTTGACGTTTCAAAGTTCATTTTAGATCTTTTTCGTTGAAATGCAAGAGTTGGATTATTTCAGTAGTGTTTTGTCGTGGTTTACCATATCGCTGTTACATTTTATTGATGTTTCAAACTTCGTTTTGTGATCTTATTCGTTGAAATGAAAGAGTTGGATTATTTCAGTAGTGCTTTGTCGTGGTTTACCTTGTCACTGTTACATTCTCTTGACGTTTCAAAGTTCATTTTGGATCTTTTTCGTCGAAATGCAAGAGTTGGAATATTTCAGTAGTGTTATCTCATGGTTTACCTTGTCACTGTTACATTCTATTGATGTTTCAAAGTTCATTTTAGATCTTTTTCATTGAAATGCAAGAGTTGGATTATTTCAGTAGTGTTTCGTCATGGATTACCATGTCACTGTTACATTCTATTGATGTTTCAAAGTTCATTTTTGCTCTTTTTCGTTGAAATGCAAGAGTTGGATTATTTCAATAGTGTTTTGTCGCGTTTTACATGCCACTATTACATTCTATTGACGTTTCAAAGTTCATTTTGGATTTTTTTTTTTTAATGCAAGAGTTGGAATATTTCAGTAGTGTTTTCTCGTGGTTTACCTTCTCACTGTTAAATTCTCTTGATGTTTTAAAGTTCATTTTAGATCTTTTTTTTTGAAATGCAAGAGTTGGAATATTTCAGTAGTGTTTTGTCGTGGTTTACCTTGACACTGTTACATTCTATTGATGTTTCAAAGTTCATTTTGGATCTTTTTCGTTGAAATGCAAGAGTAGAATTATTTCAGTAGTGTTTTCTCGTAGTTTACCATGTCAGAGTTACATTTTCTTGACGTTTGAAAGTTCATTTTGGATCTTTTTTGTTGAAATGCAAGAGTTGGAATATTTCAGTAGAGTTTTATCGTGGTTTACATCTCACTGTTACATTCTCTCGACGTTTCAAAGATCATTTTTGATCTTTTTCGTTGAAATGCAAGAGTTGGATTATTTCAATAGTGTTTTGTCATGGTTTACATGTCACTGTTACATTCTCTTGATGTTTCAAAGTTCATTTTGGATTTTTTTTTGTAATGCTAGAGTTGGAATATTTCAGTAGTGTTTTCTCGTGGTTTACCTTCTCACTGTTACATTCTCTTGATGTTTCAAAGTTCTTTTTAGATCTTTTTTTTAAATGCAAGAGTTGGAATATTTCAGTAGTGTTTTGTCGTGGTTTAACTTGACACTGTTACATTCTATTGATGTTTCAAAGTTAATTTTGGATCTTTTTCGTTGAAATGCAAGAGTAGGATTATTTCAGTAGTGTTTTCTCGTGGTTTACCATGTCACAGTTACATTTTCTTGACGTTTCAAAGTTCATTTTGGATCTTTTTTGTTGAAATGCAAGAGTTGGAATATTTCAGTAGTGTTTTCTTGTGGTTTACCATCTCACTGTTACATTCTATTGATGTTTCAAAGTTCATTTTGGATCTTTTTCGTTGACATGCAAGAGTAGGATTATTTCAGTAGTGTTTTCTTATGGTTTACCTTGGCATTGTTACACTTTCTTGATGTTTCAATGTTCATTTTGGATCTTTTTCGTTGAAATGCAAGAGTTGGAATATTTCAGTAGTGTTTTGTCGTGGTTTACCATGTCACTGTTACATTCTATTGATGTTTCAAAGTTCATTTTGGTTCCTTTTCGTTGAAATGCAAGAGTTGGATTATTTCAGTAGTGTTTTGTCGTGGTTTACCATGTCACTGTTACATTCTCTTGATGTTTCAAAGTTCATTTTGGATCTTATTCGTTGAAATGCAAGAGTAGGATTATTTCAGTAGTGTTTTCTTGTGGTTTACCTTGGCACTGTTACACTTTCTTGATGTTTCAATGTTCATTTTGGATCTTTTTCGTTGAAATGCAAGAGTTGGAATATTTCAGTAGTGTTTTTTCGTGGTTTACCTTGACACTGTTCTATTCTATTGATGTTTCAAAGTTTATTTTGGATCTTTTTCATTGAAATGCAAGAGTAGGATTATTTCAGTAGTGTTTTTCGTGGTTTACCATGTCACTGTTACATTGTCTTGACGTTTCAAAGTTCATTTTGGATCTTTTTCGTTGAAATACAAGAGTTGGATTATTTCAGTAGTGTTTTGTCGTAGTTTACCATATCACTGTTACATTCTATTGATGTTTCAAAGTTCATTTTGGATCTTATTCGTTGAAATGCAAGAGTTGGATTATTTCAGTAGTGCTTTCTCGTGGTTTACCGTATCACTGTTACATTCTCTTGACGTTTCAAAGTTCATTTTGGATCTTTTTCGTTGAAATGCAAGAGATGGAATATTTCAGTAGTGTTTTCTCGTGGTTTACATGTCATTGTTACATTTTCTTGACGTTTCAAAGTTCATTTTGGATCTTTTTCGTTGAAATGCAAGAGATGGAATATTTCAGTAGTGTTTTCTCGTGGTTTACCATGTCACTTTTACATTCTCTTAACGTTTTAAAGTTCATTTTGGATCTTTTTTGTTGAAATGCAAGAGTTGGAATATTTCAGTAGTGTTTTCTCGTGGTCTACCATGTCACTGTAACATTCTCTTGACGTTTCAAATTTCATTTTGTATCTTTTTCGTTGAAATGCAAGAGTTGGATTATTTCAGTAGTGCTTTGTCATGGTTTACCATGTCACTGTTACATTCTATTGATGTTTCAAAGTTCATTTTGGATCTTTTTTGTTGAAATGCAAGAGTTGGATTATTTCAGTAGTGTTTTGTCGTGGTTTACCTCGTCACTTTTACATTCTCTTGATGTTTCAAAGGTCATTTTGGATCTTTTTCGTTGAAATGCAAGAGTTGGAATATTTCAGTAGTGTTTTCTCGTGGTTTACATGTCACTGTTACATTTTCTTGACGTTTCAAAGTTCATTTTGGATATTTTTCGTTGAAATGCAAGAGATGGAATATTTCAGTAGTGTTTTCTCGTGGTTTACCATGTCACTTTTACATTCTCTTGACGTTTTAAAGTTCATTTTGGATCTTTTTCGTTGAAATGCAAGAGTTGGAATATTTCAGTAGTGTTTTCTCGTGGTCTACCATGTCACTGTTACATTCTCTTGATGTTTCAAAGTTCATTTTGGATCTTTTCCGTTGAAATGCAAGAGTTGGATTATTTCAGTAGTTTTTTCTCCTGGTTTGCCATGTCCCTGTTACATTCTCTTGATCTTTCAAAGTTCATTTTAGATTTTTTCGTTGAAATGCAAGAGTTGGATTATTTCAGTAGTGTTTTGTTGTGGTTTAACTCGTCACTGTTACATTCTCTTGACGTTTCAAAGTTCATTTTGGATCTTTTTTGTTGAAATGCAAGAGTTGGAATATTTCAGTAGTGTTTTCTCGTGGTTTACATGTCACTGTTACATTCTCTTGATGTTTCAAATTTCATTTTAGATCTTTTTCCTGAAAATGCAAAAGTTGGAATATTTAATTAGTGTTATGTTGCGGTTTACCATGTCACTGTTACATTCTCATTACGTTTCAAAGTTCATTTTCGATCTTTTTCGTTCAAATGCAAGAGTTGGATTATTTCAGTAGTGTTTTGTCGTGGTTTACCATGTCACTGTTACATTCTCTTGACGTTTCAAAGTTCATTTTTGATATTTTTTATTGAAATGCCAGAGTTGGATTATTTCAGTAGTGTTTTGTCGTGGTTTACATGTCCTTGTTACATTCTCTTGATGTTTCAAAGTTCATTTTGGATTTTTTTTGAAATGTAAGAGTTGGAATATTTCAGTAGTGTTTTCTTGTGGTTTACCTTCTCACTGTTACATTCTCTTGATGTTTCAAAGTTCATTTTAGATCTTTTTTTTAAATGCAAGAGTTGGAATATTTAAGTAGTGTTTTGTCGTGGTTTAACTTGACACTGTTACATTCTATTGATGTTTCAAAGTTCATTTTGGATCTTTTAGGTTGAAATGCAAGAGTAAGATTATTTCAGTAGTGTTTTCTCGTGATTTACAATGTCACAGTTACATTTTCTTGACGTTTCAAAGTTCATTTTGGATCTTTTTTGTTGAAATGCAAGAGTTGGAATATTTTGGTAGTGTTTTCTTGTGGTTTACCATCTCACTGTTACATTCTATTGATGTTTCAAAGTTCATTTTGGATCTTTCTCGTTGACATGCAAGAGTAGGATTATTTCAGTAGTGTTTTCTTATGGTTTACCTTGGCACTGTTACACTTTCTTGATGTTTCAATGTTCATTTTGGATCTTTTTCGTTGAAATCCAAGAGTTGGAATTTTTCAGTAGTATTTTTTCGTGGTTTACCTTGACATTGTTACATTCTATTGATGTTTTAAAGTTTATTTTGGATCTTTTTCATTGAAATGCAAGAGTAGAATTATTTCAGTAGTGCTTTTCATGGTTTACCATGTCACTGTTACATTATCTTGATGTTTCAAAGTTCATTTTGGATCTTTTTCGTTGAAATGCAAGAGTTGGATTATTTCAGTAGTGTTTTGTCGTGGTTTACCATGTCACTGTTACATTCTATTGATGTTTCAAAGTTCATTTTGGATCTTATTCGTTGAACTGCAAGAGTTGGATTATTTCAGTTGTGCTTTCTCATGGTTTACCGTGTCACTGTTACATTCTCTTGACGTTTCAAAGTTCATTTTGGATATTTTTCGTTGAAATGCAAGAGTTAGAATATTTCAGTAGTGTTTTCTCGTGGTTTACATGTCACTGTTACATTCTCTTGACGTTTCAAAGTTCATTTTGGATCTTTTTCGTTGAAATGCAAGAGTTGGATTATTTCATTAGTGTTTTCTCGTGGTTTACCATGTCACTTTTACATTCTCTTGACGTTTTAAAGTTCATTTTGGATCTTTTTCGTTGAAATGCAAGAGTTTGAATATTTCAGTAGTGTTTTCTCGTGGTATACCATTTCACTGTAACATTCTCTTGACGTTTCGAAGTTCATTTTGGATCTTTTCCGTTGAAATGCAAGAGTTGGATTATTTCAGTAGTGTTTTGTCATGGTTTACCATGTCACTGTTACATTGTCTTGACGTTTCAAAGTTCATTTTGGATCTTTTTCGTTGAAATGCAAGAGTTGGATTATTTCAGTAGTGTTTTGTTGTAGTTTACCATATCACTGTTACATTCTATTGATGTTTCAAAGTTCATTTTGGATCTTATTCGTTGAAATGCAAGAGTTGGATTATTTCAGTAGTGTTTTCTCGTGGTTTACCGTATCACTGTTACATTCTCTTGATGGTTCAAAGTTCATTTTGGATCGTTTTCATTGAAATGCAAGAGTTGGAATATTTCAGTAGTGTTTTCTCGTGGTTTACCGTGTCACTGTTACATTCTCTTGATGTTTTAAAGTTCATTTTGGATCTTTTTCGTTGAAATGCAAGAGTTTGAATATTTCAGTAGTGTTTTCTCATGGTTTACCTTGTCACTGTTACATTCTTTTTACGTTTCAAAGTTCATTCTGGATCATTTTCGTTGAAATGCAAGAGTTGGATTATTTCAGTAGTGTTTTGTCGTAGTTTACCATGTCACTGTTACATTCTATTGATGTTTCAAAATTCATTTTCGATCTGTTTCGTTGAAATGCATGAGTTGGATTATTTCAGTAGTGTTTTCTTATCGTTTACCCTGTCACTGTTACATTCTTTTGACATTTCAAAGTTCATTTTGGATCTTTTTCATTGAAATGCAAGAGTTGGAATATTTCAGTAGTGTTTTCTCGTGGTTTACATGTCACTGTTACATTTTCTTGACGTTTCAAAGTTCATTTTGGATATTTTTCGTTGAAATGCAAGAGATGGAATATTTCAGTAGTGTTTTCTCGTGGTTTACCATGTCACTTTTACATTCTCTTGACGTTTTAAAGTTCATTTTGGATCTTTTTTGTTGAAATGCAAGAGTTGGAATATTTCAGTAGTGTTTTCTCGTGGTTTACCATGTCACTGTTACATTCTCTTGATGTTTCAAAGTTCATTTTGGACCTTTTTCGTTGAAATACAAGAGTTGGATTATTTCAGTAGTGTTTTGTCATGGTTTACCATGTCACTGTTAAATTATATTTATGTTTCAAAGTTCATTTTGGATCTTTTTCGTTGAAATGTAAGAGTTGGATTATTTCAGTAGTGTTTTCTTATGGTTTACCTAGTCACTGTTACATTCTCTTGACGTTTCAAAGTTCATTTTGGATCTTTTTTGTTGAAATGATAGAGTTTGAATATTTCAGTAGTGTTTTCTCGCGGTTTACTATGTCACTGTTACATTCTCTTGACGTTTCAAAGTTCATTTTGGATCTTTTTCGTTGAAATGCAAGAGATGGAATATTTCAGTAGTGTAGTCTCGTGGTTTACCATGTCACTGTTACATTCTCTTGACGTTTCAAAGTTCATTTTGGATCTTTTTCGTTAAAATGCAAGAGTTGGAATATTTTAGTAGTGTTTTTTCGTGGTTTACCATGTCACTGTTACATTCTATTGATTTTTCAAAGTTCATTTTGGATCATTTTCGTTGAAATGCAAGAGTTGGATTATATAAATAGTGTTTTGTCGTGTTTTATATGTCACTGTTAAATTCTCTTGATGTTTCAAAGTTCATTTTGGATTTTTTTTGAAATGTGAGAGTTGGAATATTTCAGTAGTGTTTTGTTGTGGTTTACCTTCTCACTGTTACATTCTCTTGATGTTTCAAAGTTCATTTTAGATCTTTTTTTTAAATGCAAGAGTTGGAATATTTCAGTAGTGTTTTGTCGTGGTTTAACTTGACACTGTTACATTCTATTGATGTTTCAAAGTTCATTTTGGATCTTTTAGGTTGAAATGCAAGAGTAGGATTATTTCAGTAGTGTTTTCTCGTGATTTACAATGTCACAGTTACATTTTCTTGACGTTTCAAAGTTCATTTTGGATCTTTTTTGTTGAAATGCAAGAGTTGGAATATTTTGGTAGTGTTTTCTTGTGGTTTACCATCTCACTGTTACATTCTATTGATGTTTCAAAGTTCATTTTGGATCTTTTTCGTTGACATGCAAGAGTAGGATTATTTCAGTAGTGTGTTCTTATGGTTTACCTTGGCACTGTTACACTTTCTTGATGTTTCAATGTTCATTTTGGATCTTTTTCGTTGAAATCCAAGAGTTGGAATTTTTCAGTAGTATTTTTTCGTGGTTTACCTTGACACTGTTACATTCTATTGATGTTTTAAAGTTTATTTTGGATCTTTTTCATTGAAATGCAAGAGTAGAATTATTTCAGTAGTGCTTTTCATGGTTTACCATGCCACTGTTACATTGTCTTGACGTTTCAAAGTTCAATTTGGATCTTTTTTGTTGAAATGCAAGAGTTAGATTATTTCAGTAGTGTTTTGTCGTGGTTTACCATGTCACTGTTACATTCTATTGATGTTTTAAAGTTCATTTTGGATCTTATTCGTTGAACTGCAAGAGTTGGATTATTTCAGTTTTGCTTTCTCATGGTTTACCGTGTCACTGTTACATTCTCTTGACGTTTCAAAGTTCATTTTGGATATTTTTCGTTGAAATGAAAGAGTTAGAATATTTCAGTAGTGTTTTTTCGTGGTTTACATGTCACTGTTACATTCTCTTGACGTTTCAAAGTTCATTTTGGGTCTTTTTCGTTGAAATGCAAGAGTTGGATTATTTCAGTAGTGTTCTGTCGTGATTTACCATGTCACTTTTACATTCTCTTGACGTTTTAAAGTTAATTTTGGATGTTTTTCGTTGAAATGCAAGAGTTGGAATATTTCAGTAGCGTTTTGTCGTGGTTTACCATGTCACTATTACATTCTCTTGACATTTCAAAGTTCATTTTGGATCTTTTCTGTTGAAATGCAAGAGTTGGAATATTTCAGTAGTGTTTTGTCGTGGTTTACCATGTCACTGTTACATTCTCTTGACGTTTCAAAGTTCATTTTGGATCTTTTTTGTTGAAATGCTAGAGTTTGAATATTACAGTAGTGTTTTCTCGTGGTTTACTATGTCACTGTTACATTCTCTTGACGTTTCAAAGTTCATTTTGGATCTTTTTCGTTGAAATGCAAGAGATGGAATATTTCAGTATTGTTATCTCGTGGTTTACCATGTCACTGTTACATTCTCTTGACGTTTCAAAGTTCATTTTGGATCTTTTTCGTTAAAATGCAAGAGTTGGAATATTTTAGTAGTGTTTTTTCGTGGTTTACCATGTCACTGTTACATTCTCTTGATGTTTCAAACTTATTTTGGATCTTTTTCGTTGAAATGCAAGAGTTGGATTATTTTAGTAGTGTTTTTTCGTGGTTTACCATGTCACTGTTACATTCTCTTGATGTTTCAAAGTTCATTTTGGATCTTTTTTAGTTGAAATGCAAGAGTTGGCATATTTCAGAAGTGTTTTCTCATGGTTTACCTTGTCACTTTTACATTCTCTTGACGTTTCAAAGTTCATTTTGGATCTTTTTCGTTGAAATTTTAGTAGCGTTTTCTCATGGTTTACCTTGTCACTGTTACATTCTCTTGATGTGTCAAAGTTCATTTTGGATCTATTTTATTGAAATGTAAGAGATGGAATATTTCAGTAGTGTTTTGTCGTGGTTTACCATTTTACTGTTACATTCTCTTGATGTTTCAAAGTTCATTTTGGATCGTTTTCGTTGAAATGCGAGAGTTGGATTATTTCAATAGTGTTTTGTCGTGGTTTACATGTCACTGTTACATTCTCTTGATGTTTCAAAGTTTATTTTGGATTTATTTTTGAAATGCAAGACATGGAATATTTCAGTAGTGTTTTCTCGTGGTTTACCATGTCACTGTTACATTCTCTTGACGTTTCAAAGTTCATTTTGGATCTTTTCCGTTGAAATAAAAGAGTTGGATTATTTCAGTAGTGTTTTTTCGTGGTTTACCATGTCACTGTTACATTCTCTTGATGTTTCAAAGTTCATTTTGGATCTTTTTCATTGAAATGTAAGAGTTGGAATATTTCAGTAGTGTTTTCTCTTGGTTTACGATGTCACTGTTACATTCTCTTGATGTTTCAAAGTTCATTTTGGATCTTTTTCGTTTAAATGCAAGAGTTGGATTATTTCAGTAGTGTTTTGTCATGGTTTACCTTGTCACTGTTACATTCTCTTGATGTTTCAAAGTTAATTTTGGATTTTTTTTTTAAATGAAAGAGTTGGAAAATTTAAGTATTGTTTTGTCAAGGTTTACCGTGTAACTGTTACATTATCTTGACGTTTCAAAGTTCATTTGGATATTTTTCGTTGAAATGCAAGAGTTGGATTATTTCAGTAGTGTTTTGTCGTGGTTCACCATGTTACTGTTACATTCTCTTTATGTTTCAAAGTTCATTTGGATTTTTTTTTAAGGCAAGAGTTGGAATATTTCAGTAGTGTTTTCTCATGGTTTACCTAGTCACTGTTACAGTCTCTGGACGTTTCAAAGTTCATTTTGGATCTTTCTTGTTGAAATGCAAGAGTTGGATTATTTCAGTAGTGTTTTGTCGTGGTTTACCATGTCACTGTTACATTCTATTGATGTTTCAAAGTTCATTTTGGATCATTTTCGTTGAAATGCAAGAGTAGGATTATTTCACTAGTGTTTTCTCATGGTTTACCTTGTCACTGTTACATTCTCTTGATGTTTCAAAGTTCATTTTGGATCTTTTTCATTGAAATGCAAGAGTTGGATTTTGTTCAAAGTTTATTTTGGATTTTGTTTTTTTAAATGCAAGAGTTGGAAAATTTCAGTAGTGTTTTCCCGTGGTTTACCTTCTCACTATTACATTCTCTTGATGTTTCAAAGTTCATTTTAGATCTTTTTTTTGAAATGCAAGAGTTGGAAAATTTCAGTAGTGTTTTCTCGTGGTTTACCTTCTCACTGTTACATTCTCTTGATGTTTAAAAGTTCATTTCGGATTTTTTTTTTTGACATGCAAGAGTTGGAATATTTCAGTAGTGTTTTCTCGTGGTTTACCTTCTCACTGTTAAATTCTCTTGATGTTTCAAAGTTCATTTTGGATCTTTTTAGTTGAAATGCAAGAGTAGTATTATTTAAGTAGTGTTTTCTCGTGGTTTAACATTTCACAATTACATTTTCTTGACGGTTCAAAGTTCATTTTGGATCTTTTTTGTTGAAATGCAAGAGTTGGAATATTTCAGTAGTGTTTTGTCGTGGTTTACATTGACACTGTTACATTCTATTGATGTTTCAAAGTTCATTTTTGATATTTTTCGTTGAAATTCAAGAGTTGGATTATTTCA
Organism: Artemia sp. Qi Xiang Cuo; assembly: GCF_049724085.1. Lineage (NCBI taxonomy): Eukaryota > Metazoa > Arthropoda > Branchiopoda > Anostraca > Artemiidae > Artemia > Artemia sp. Qi Xiang Cuo. The sequence goes on along the minus strand of NC_142797.1, from coordinate 53,298,044 downwards.
GTAGTGTTTTCTCGTGGTTTACCATTTCACAGTTACATTTTCTTGACGTTTCAAAGTTCATTTTGGATCTTTTTTGTTGAAATGCAAGAGTTGGAATATTTCAGTAGTGTTTTCTCTAGGTTTACATGTCACTGTTACATTCTATTGAAGTTTCAAAGTTCATTTTGGATCTTTTTCGTTGACATGCAAGAGTAGGATTATTTCAGTAGTGTTTTCTCATGGTTTACCTTGTCACTGTTACATTCTCTTGATGTTTCAAAGTTCATTTTATATCTTTTTCGTTGAAACGCAAGAATTGGAACATTTTAGTAGTGTTTTTTTCGTGGTTTACCCTGACACTGTTACATTCTATTGATGTTTCAAAGTTTATTTTGGATCTTTTTCGTTGAAATGCAAGAGTAGGATTTTTTCAGTAGTGTTTTCTCGTGGTTTACCTTGTCACTGTTACATTCTCTTGAGGTTTCAAAGTTCATTTTGGATCTTTTTCGTTGAAATGCAAGAGTTGGATTATTTCAGTAGAGTTTTGTCGTGGTTTACCATGTCACTGTTACATTCTATTGATGTTTCAAAGTTCATTTTGGATCTTTTTCGTTGAAATGCAAGAGTTGGATTATTTCAGTAGTGTTTCGTCATGGTTTACCATGTCACTGTTACATTCTATTGATGTTTCAAAGTTCATTTTGGATATTTTTAGTTGAAATGCAAGAGTTGGTATATTTCAGTAGTGTTTTGTCGTGGTATACCTTGTCACTGTTAAATTCTCTTGATGTTTCAAAATTCATTTTGGATTTTTGTTTTAAATACAAGAGTTGTAATATTTCAGTAGTGTTTTGTCACGGTTTACAGTGCTACTATTACATTCTCTTGACTTTTCAAAGTTCATTTGGATATTTTTCGTTGAAATGCAAGAGTTGGATTATTTCAGTAGTGTTTTGTCGTGGTTAACCATGTCACTGTTTCATTCTCTTGATGTTTCAAAGTTCATTTGGATTTTTTTTTTGAAATGCAAGAGTTGGAATATTTCAGTAGTGTTTTCTCATGGTTTAACTTGTCACTGTTACATTCTATTGATGTTTTGAACTTCATCTTGGATCTTTTTCGTTGAAATGCAAGAGTAGGATCATTTCAGTAGTGTTTTCTCATGGTTTACCTTGCCACTGTTACATTTTCTTGATGTTTCAAAGTTCATTTTGGATCTTTTTCATTGAAATACAAGAATTGGATTATTTCAGTAGTGTTTTGTCATGGATTACCATGTCACTGTTACATTCTATTGATGTTTCAGAGTTCATTTTTGATCTTTTTCGTTGAAATGCAAGAGTTGGATTATTTCAATAGTGTTTTGTCGTGGTTTACATGTCACTGTTACATTCTCTTGATGTTTCTAAGTTCATTTTGGATTTTTTTTTTGAAATGCAATAGTTGGAATATTTCAGTAGTGTTTTTTCGTAGTTTACCTTGTCACTGTTACATTCTCTTTATGTTTCAAAGTTAATTTTAGATTTTTTTTTTGAATGAAAGAGTTGGATTATTTCAGTAGTGTTTTGTCACTGTTTACCATGTCACTGTTACATTCTATTGATGTTTCAAAGTTCATTTTGGATCTTTTTCGTTAAAATGCAAGAGTTGGAATATTTCAGTAGTGTTTTTTAACGGTTTACCATGTCACTGTTACATTCTATTGATGTTTCAAAGTTCATTTTGGATCTTTTTCGTTGACAAGCAAGAGTAGGATTATTTCAGTAGTGTTTTCTCATGGTTTACCATGTCACTCTTACATTCTCTTGATGTTTCAATGTTCATTTTGGATCTTTTTCGTTGAAAGGCAAGATTTGGAATATTTCAGTAGTGTTTCGTCGTGGTTTACCTTGACACTGTTACATTCTATAGATGTTTCAAAGTTTATTTTGGATCTTTTTCGTTGAAATGCAAGAGTAGGATTATTTCAGTAGTGTTTTTCGTGGTTTACCATGTCACTGTTACATTCTCTTGACGTTTCAAAGTTAATTTTATATCTTTTTCGTTGAAATGCAAGAGTTGGATTATTTCAGTAGTGTTTCGTCGTGGTTTACCATATAACTTTTACACTCTATTGATGTTTCAAAGTTCCTTTTGTGATCTTATTCGTTGAAATGTAAGAGTTGGATTATTTCAGTAGTGCTTTCTCGTGGTTTACCTTGTCACTGTTACATTCTCTTGACGTTTCAAAGTTCATTTTGGATCTTTTTCGTTGAAATGCAAGAGTTAGAATATTTCAGTAGTGTTTTCTCATGGTTAACCATGTCACTGTTACATTCTCTTGACGTTTCAAAGTTCATTTTGGATCTTTTTCGTTGAAATGCAAGAGTTGGAATATTTCATTAATGTTTTGTCGTGGTTTACCATGTCACTGTTACATTCTCTTGACGTTTCAAAGTTCATTTTGGATCTTTTTCGTTGAAATGCAAGAGTTGGAATATTTCAGTAGGGTTTTCTCGTGGTTTACCATGTCACTGTTACATTCTCTTGACGTTTCAAAGTTCATTTTGGATCTTTTTAGTTGAAATGCAAGAATTGGATTATTTCAGTAGTGTTTTGTCATGGTTTACTATGTCACTGTTACATTCTATTGATGTTTCAAAGTTCATTTTGGATTATTATTACTATTATTGCTATTATTATTATTGTTGTTATTATTATTATTATTATTATTATTATTATTATTATTATTATTATTATTATTACTATTATTATTATTATTATTATTATTATTATGATTATTATTATTATTATTATTATTATTATTATTATTATTATTATTATTATTATTATTATTATTATTATTATTATTCTATTGGTGTTTCAAAGTTCATTTTGGATCTTTTTCGTTGAAATTCAAGAGTAGGATGATTTCAGTAGTGTTTTCTCATGGTTTACCTTGTCACTGTTACATTCTCTTGATGTTTCAAAGTTCATTTTGGATCTTTTTCGTTGAAATGAAAGAGTTGGATTATTTCAGTAGTGTTTTATCATGGTTTACATGTCACTGTTACATTCTCTTGATGTTTCAAAGTTTATTTTGGATTTTTTTTTGAAATGCAAGAGTTGGAATATTTCAGTTGTGTTTTCTCGTGATTTACCTTCTCACTGTTAAATTCTCTTGATGTTTCAAAGTTCATTTTAGATCTTTTTTTATATTTGAAATGCAACAGTTGGAATATTTCAGTAGTGTTTTGTCGTGGTTTACCTTGACACTGTTACATTCTATTGATGTTTCAAAGTTCATTTTGGATCTTTTTCGTTGAAATGCAAGAGCAGGATTATTTCATTAGTGTTTTCTCGTGGTTTACCGTGTCACAGTTACATTTTCTTGACGTTTCAGAGTTCATTTTGGATCTTTTTTGTTGAAATGCAAGAGTTGGAATATCTCAGTAGTGTTTTATCGTGGTTTACATGTCACTGTTACATTCTCTTGACGTTTCAAAGTTCATTTTTGATCTTTTTCGTAGAAATGCAAAAGTTGGATTATTTCAATAGTGTTTTGTCGTGGTTTACATGTCACTGTTACATTTTCTTGATGTTTCAAAGTTCAGTTTGGATTTTTTTTTGAAATGCAAGAGTTGGAATATTTCAGTAGTGTTTTCTTGTGGCTTACCTTCTCACTGTTACATTCTCTTGATGTTTCAAAGTTCATTTTAGATCTTTTTTTTAAATGCAAGAGTTGGAATATTTCAGTAGTGTTTTGTCGTGGTTTAACTTGACACTGTTAAATTCTATTGATGTTTCAAAGTTCATTTTGGATCTTTTTCGTTGAAATGCAAGAGTAGTATTATTTCAGTAGTGTTTTCTCATGGTTTACCTTGGCACTGTTACATTCTCTTGATGTTTCAATGTTCATTTTGGATCTTTTTCGTTGAAATGCAAGAGTTGGAATATTTCAGTAGTGTTTTTTCGTGGTTTACCTTGACACTCTTACATTCTATTGATGTTTCAAAGTTTATTTTGGATCTTTTTCATTGAAATGCAAGAGTTGGATTTTGTTCAAAGTTTATTTTGGATTTTGTTTTTTTAAATGCAAGAGTTGGAAAATTTCAGTAGTGTTTTCCCGTGGTTTACCTTCTCACTGTTACATTCTCTTGATGTTTCAAAGTTCATTTTAGATCTTTTTTTTGAAATGCAAGAGTTGGAAAATTTCAGTAGTGTTTTCTCGTGGTTTACCTTCTCACTGTTACATTCTCTTGATGTTTCAAAGTTCATTTCGGATTTTTTTTTTTGACATGCAAGAGTTGGAATATTTCAGTAGTGTTTTCTCGTGGTTTACCTTCTCACTGTTAAATTCTCTTGATGTTTCAAAGTTCATTTTGGATCTTTTTCGTTGAAATGCAAGAGTAGTATTATTTCAGTAGTGTTTTCTCGTGGTTTAACATTTCACAATTACATTTTCTTGACGGTTCAAAGTTCATTTTGGATCTTTTTCTTGAAATGCAAGAGTTGGAATATTTCAGTAGTGTTTTGTCGTGGTTTACATTGACACTGTTACATTCTATTGATGTTTCAAAGTTCATTTTGGTTCTTTTTCGCTGAAATGCAAGAGTAGGATTATTTCAGTAGTGTTTTCTCGTGGTTTACCATTTCACAGTTACATTTTCTTGACGTTTCAAAGTTCATTTTGGATCTTTTTTGTTGAAATGCAAGAGTTGGAATATTTCAGTAGTGTTTTCTCTAGGTTTACATGTCACTGTTACATTCTATTGAAGTTTCAAAGTTCATTTTGGATCTTTTTCGTTGAAATACAAGAGTTGGATTATTTCAGTAGTGTTTTCTCATGGTTTACCTTGTCACTGTTACATTCTCTTGATGTTTCAAAGTTCATTTTAGATCTTTTTCGTTGAAACGCAAGAATTGGAACATTTTAGTAGTGTTTTTTCGTGGTTTACCCTGACACTGTTACATTCTATTGATGTTTCAAAGTTTATTTTGGATCTTTTTCGTTGAAATGCAAGAGTAGGATTTTTTCAGTAGTGTTTTCTCGTGGTTTACCATGTCATTGTTACATTCCCTTGACGTTTCAAAGTTCAGTTTGGATCTTTTTCGTTGAAATGCAAGAGTTGGATTATTTCAGTAGAGTTTCGTCGTGGTTTACCATGTCACTGTTACAGTTTATTGATGTTTCAAAGTTCATTTTGGATTTTTGTTTTAAATACAAGAGTTGTAAAATTTCAGTAGTGTTTTGTCACGGTTTACCGTGCTACTATTACATTCTCTTGACTTTTCAAAGTTCATTTGGATCTTTTTCGTTGAAATGCAAGAGTTGGATTATTTCAGTAGTGTTTTGCCGTGGTTCACCATGTCACTGTTACATTCTCTTGATGTTTCAAAGTTCATTTTGGATTTTTTTTTTGAAATGCAAGAGTTTGAATATTTCAGTAGTGTTTTCTCATGGTTTACCTTGTCACTGTTACATTCTCTTGATGTTTCGAACTTCATCGTGGATCTTTTTCGTTGAAATGCAAGAGTAGGATCATTTCAGTAGTGTTTTCTCATGGTTTACCTTGCCACTGTTACATTCTCTTGATGTTTCAAAGTTCATTTTGGATCTTTTTCATTGAAATACAAGAATTGGATTATTTCAGTAGTGTTTTGTCATGGATTACCATTTCACTCTTACATTCTATTGATGTTTCAAAGTTCATTTTTGATCTTTTTCGTTGAAATGCAAGAGTTGGATTATTTCAGCAGTGTTTTGTCGTGGTTTACATGTCACTGTTACATTCTCTTGATGTTTCAAAGTTCATTTTGGATTTTTTTTTTGAAATGCAAGAGTTGGAATATTTAAGTAGTGTTTTTTCGTAGTTTACCTTTTCACTGTTACATTCTCTTTATGTTTCAAAGTTTATTTTGGATTTTTTTTTTAAATGCAAGAGTTGGATTATTTCAGTAGTGTTTTGTCACTGTTTACCATGTCACTGTTACATTCTATTGATGTTTCAAAGTTCATTTTGGATCTTTTTCGTTAAAATGCAAGAGTTGGAATATTTCAGTAGTGTTTTTTAACGGTTTACCATGTCACTGTTACATTCTATTGATGTTTCAAAGTTCATTTTGGATCTTTTTCGTTGACAAGCAAGAGTAGGATTATTTCAGTAGTGTTTTCTCATGGTTTACCATGTCACTCTTACATTCTCTTGATGTTTCAATGTTCATTTTGGATCTTTTTCGTTGAAAGGCAAGATTTGGAATATTTCAGTAGTGTTTCGTCGTGGTTTACCTTGACACTGTTACATTCTATAGATGTTTCAAAGTTTATTTTGGATCTTTTTCGTTGAAATGCAAGAGTAGGATTATTTCAGTAGTGTTTTTCGTGGTTTACCATGTCACTGTTACATTCTCTTGACGTTTCAAAGTTAATTTTATATCTTTTTCGTTGAAATGCAAGAGTTGGATTATTTCAGTAGTGTTTCGTCGTGGTTTACCATATCACTTTTACACTCTATTGATGTTTCAAAGTTCCTTTTGTGATCTTATTCGTTGAAATGTAAGAGTTGGATTATTTCAGTAGTGTTTTCTCGTGGTTTACCATGTCACTGTTACATTCTCTTGACGTTTCAAAGTTCATTTTGGATCTTTTTCTTTGAAATGCAAGAGTTGGATTATTTCAGTAGTGTTTTCTCGTGGTTTACCATGTCACTGTTACATTCTCTTGACGTTTCAAAGTTCATTTTGGATCTTTTTCGTTAAAATGCAAGAGATGGAATATTTCATTAGTGTTTTCTCGTGGTTTACCATGTCACTGTTACATTCTCTTGACGTTTCAAAGTTCATTTTGTATCCTTTTCGTTGAAATGCAAGAGTTGGAATATTTCAGTAGTGTTTTCTCGTGGTTTACCATGTCCCTGTAACATTCTCTTGACGTTTCAACGTTCATTTTGGATCTTTTTAGTTGAAATGCAAGAATTGGATTATTTCAGTAGTGTTTTGTCATGGTTTACTATGTCACTGTTACATTCTATTGATGTTTCAAAGTTTATTTTGGATTATTATTACTATTATTGCTATTATTATTATTATTATTATTATTATTATTATTATTATTACTATAATTATTATTATTATTATTATTATTATGATTATTATTATTATTATTATTATTATTATTATTATTATTATTATTATTATTATTATTATTATTATTATTATTATTATTATTATTATTATTATTATTATTATTCTATTGGTGTTTCAAAGTTCATTTTGCATCTTTTTCGTTGAAATTCAAGAGTAGGATGATTTCAGTAGTGTTTTCTCATGGTTTACCTTGTCACTGTTACATTCTCGTGATGTTTCATAGTTCATTTTGGATCTTTTTCGTTGTAATGCAAGAGTTGGATTATTTCAGTAGTGTTTTATCATGGTTTACCTTGTCACTGTTACATTCTATTGATGTTTCAAAGTTTATTTTGGATTTTTTTTTTTAAATGCAAGAGTTGGAATATTTCAGTTGTGTTTTCTCGTGATTTACCTTCTCACTGTTAAATTCTCTTGATGTTTCAAAGTTCATTTTAGATCTTTTTTTGTATTTGAAATGCAAGAGTTGGAATATTTCAGTAGTGTTTTGTCGTGGTTTACCTTGACACTGTTACATTCTATTGATGTTTCAAAGTTCATTTTGGATCTTTTTAGTTGAAATGCAAGAGCAGGATTATTTCAGTAGTGTTTTCTCGTGGTTTACCATGTCACAGTTACATTTTCTTGACGTTTCAGAGTTCATTTTGGATCTTTTTTGTTGAAATGCAAGAGTTGGAATATCTCAGTAGTGTTTTATCGTGGTTTACATGTCACTGTTACATTCTCTTGACGTTTCAAAGTTCATTTTTTATCTTTTTCGTAGAAATGCAAAAGTTGGATTATTTCAATAGTGTTTTGTCGTGGTTTACATGTCACTGTTACATTTTCTTGATGTTTCAAAGTTCAGTTTGGATTTTTTTTTGAAATGCAAGAGTTGGAATATTTCAGTAGTGTTTTCTTGTGGCTTACCTTCTCACTGTTACATTCTCTTGATGTTTCAAAGTTCATTTTAGATCTTTTTTTTAAATGCAAGAGTTGGAATATTTCAGTAGTGTTTTGTCGTGGTTTAACTTGACACTGTTAAATTCTATTGATGTTTCAAAGTTCATTTTGGATCTTTTTCGTTGAAATGCAAGAGTAGGATTATTTCAGTAGTGTTTTCTCGTGGTTTGCCATGTCACAGTTACATTTTCCTGACGTTTCAAAGTTCATTTTGGATCTTTTTTGTTGAAATGCAAGAGTTGGAATATTTCAGTGGTGTTTTCTTGTGGTTTACCATGTCACTGTTACATTCTATTGATGTTCAAAGTTCATTTTGGATCTTTTTCGTTGACATGCAAGAGTAGGATTATTTCAGTAGTGTTTTCTCATGGTTTACCTTGTCACTGTTACATTCTCTTGATGTTTCAATGTTCATTTTGGATCTTTTTCGTTGAAATGCAAGAGTTGGAATATTTCAGTAGTGTTTTTTCGTGGTTTACCTTGACACTCTTACATTCTATTGATGTTTCAAAGTTTATTTTGGATCTTTTTCATTGAAATGCAAGAGTAGGATTATTTCAGTAGTGTTTTTCGTGGTTTACCATGTCACTGTTACATTCTCTTGACGTTTCAAAGTTCATTTTGGATCTTTTTCGTTGAAATGCAAGAGTCGGATTATTTCAGTAGTGTTTCGTCGTGGTTTATCATGTCACTGTTACATTCTATTGATGTTTCAAAGTTCATATTGGATCTTATTCGTTGAAATGAAAAAGTTGGATTATTTCAGTAGTGCTTTCTCGTGGTTTACCTTGTCACTGTTACATTCTCTTGACGTTTCAAAGTTCATTTTGGATCTTTTTCGTTGAAATGCAAGAGTTAGAATATTTCAGTAGTGTTTTCTCGTGGTTTACATGTCACTGTTACATTCTCTTGACGTTTCAAAGTTCATTTTGGATCTTTTCCGTTGAAATGAAAGAGTTGGAATATTTCAGTAGTGTTTTCTCGTGGTTTACCATGTCACTGTTACATTCTCTTGATGTTTCGAAGTTCATTGTGAATCTTTTCCGTTGAAATACAAGAGTTGGAATATTTCAGTAGTGTTTTGTCGTGGTTTACATGTCACTGCTACATTCTATTGATGTTTCAAAGTTCATTTTAGATCTTTTTCGATGAAATGCAAGAGTTGGATTATTTCAGTAGTGTTTTGTCATTGTTTACCTTGTCACAGTTACACTCTCTTGATGCTTCAAAGTTCATTTTGCATTTTTTTTTTAAATGCAAGAGTTGGAAAATTTAAGTAGTGTTTTGTCAAGGTTTACCGTGTTACTGTTACATTCTCTTGACGTTTCAAAGTTCATTTGGATCTTTTTCGTTGAAATGCAAGAGTTGGATTATTTCAGTAGTGTTTTGTCGTGGTTCACCATGTCACTGTTACATTCTCTTGATGTTTCAAAGTTCATTTGGATTTTTTTTTAAATGAAAGAGTTGGATTATTTCAGTAGTGTTTTCTCATGGTTTACCTTGTCACTGTTACATTCACTTGATATTTCAAAGTTCATTTTGGATCTTTTTCGTTGAAATGCAAGAGTTGGAATTTTTAAGGGGTGTTTCGTCGTGGTTTACCATTTCACTGTTACATTCTATTGATGTTTCAAACTTCATTCGGGAGCTATTTCGTTGAAATGCAAGAGTTGGATTATTTCAGTAGTGTTTTCTCGTGGTTTACCATGTCACAGTTACATTTTCTTGACGTTTCAAAGTTCATTTTTGATCTTTTTTGTTGAAATAAAAGAGTTGGAATATTTCAGTAGTGTTTTCTTGTGGTTTACTATGTCACTGTTACATTCTATTGATGTTTCAAAGTTCATATTGGATCTTTTTCGTTGATATGCAAGAGTAGAATTATTTCAGTAGTGTTTTCTCATGGTTTACCTTGGCACTGTTACATTCTCTTGATGTTTCAATATTTATTTTTGATCTTTTTCGTTGAAATGCAAGAGTTGGAAAATTTCAGTAGTGTTTTTCGTGGTTTACCATGTCACTGTTAACCACGAAAAAGATATTGACGTTTCAAAGTTCATTTTCGATCTTTTTCGTTGACATGCAAGAGTAGGATTATTTCAGTAGTGTTTTCTCATGGTTTACCTTGTCACTGTTACATTCTCTTGATGTTTCAAAGTTCATTTTAGATCTTTTTCGTTGAAACGCAAGAATTGGAACATTTTAGTAGTGTTTTTTCGTGGTTTACCCTGACACTGTTACATTCTATTGATGTTTCAAAGTTTATTTTGGATCTTTTTCGTTGAAATGCAAGAGTAGGATTTTTTCAGTAGTGTTTTCTCGTGGTTTACCATGTCACTGTTACATTCCCTTGACGTTTCAAAGTTCAGTTTGGATCTTTTTCGTTGAAATGCAAGAGTTGGATTATTTCAGTAGAGTTTTGTCGTGGTTTACCATGTCACTGTTACAATTTATTGATGTTTCAAAGTTCAATTTGGATCTTTTTCGTTGAAATGCAAGAGTTGGATTATTTCAGTAGTGTTTTGTCGTGGTTTACCATGTTACTGTTACATTCTCTTGATGCTTCAAAGCTTATTTTTGATATGTTTTGTTGAAATATAAGAGTTAGTTTATTTCAGTAGTGTTTTGTCGTGGTTTCCCTTGTCACTGTTACATTCTCTTGATGTTTCAAAAGTTCATTTTAGATTTTTGTTTTAAATGCAAGAGTTGTAAAATTTCAGTAGTGTTTTGTCACGGTTTACCGTGCTACTATTACATTCTCTTGACTTTTCAAAGTTCATTTGGATCTTTTTCGTTGAAATGCAAGAGTTGGATTATTTCAGTAGTGTTTTGTCGTGGTTAACCATGTCACTGTTTCATTCTCTTGATGTTTCAAAGTTCATTTGGATTTTTTTTTGAAATGCAAGAGTTGGAATATTTCAGTAGTGTTTTCTCATGGTTTACCTTGTCACTGTTACATTCTATTGATGTTTCGAACTTCATCGTGGATCTTTTTCGTTGAAATGCAAGAGTAGGATCATTTCAGTAGTGTTTTCTCATGGTTTACCGTGCCACTGTTACATTCTCTTGATGTTTCAAAGTTCATTTTGGATCTTTTTCATTGAAATGCAAGAGTTGGATTATTTCAGTAGTGTTTCGTCATGGATTACCATGTCACTGTTACATTCTATTGATGTTTCAAAGTTCATTTTTGCTCTTTTTCGTTGAAATGCAAGAGTTGGATTATTTCAATAGTGTTTTGTCATGGTTTACTAGTCACTGTTACATTCTCTTGATGTTTCAAAGTTCATTTTGGATTTTTTTTTTGAAATGCAAGAGTTGTAATATTTCAGTAGTGTTTTGTAGTAGTTTACCTTGTCACTGTTACATTCTCTTGATGTTTCAAAGTTTATTTTGTATTTTTTTTTTAAATGAAAGAGTTGGATTATTTAAGTAGTGTTTTGTCACTGTTTACCATGTCACTGTTACATTCTATTGATGTTTCAAAGTTCATTTTGGATCTTTTTCTTTAAAATGCAAGAGTTGGAATATTTCAGTAGTGTTTTTTAACGGTTTACCATGTCACTGTTACATTCTATTGATGTTTCAAAGTTCATTTTGGATCTTTTTCGTTGACAAGCAAGAGTAGGATTATTTCAGTAGTGTTTTCTCATGGTTTACCATGTCACTCTTACATTCTCTTGATGTTTCAATGTTCATTTTGGATCTTTTTCGTTGAAAGGCAAGATTTGGAATATTTCAGTAGTGTTTCGTCGTGGTTTACCTTGACACTGTTACATTCTATAGATGTTTCAAAGTTCATTTTGGATCTTTTTCATTGAAATGCAAGACTAGGATTATTTCAGTAGTGTTTTGTCGTGGTTTACCATGTCACTGTTACATTCTCTTGATGTTTCAAAGTTAATTTTTGATCTTTTTCGTTGAAATGCAAGAGTTGGAATGTTTCAGTAGTGTTTCGTCGTGGTTTACCATATCACTTTTACACTCTATTGATGTTTCAAACTTCGTTTTGTGATCTTATTCGTTGAAATGCAAGAGTTGGATTATTTCAGTAGCGTTTTCTCATGGTTTACATTGACACTGTTAAATTCTATTGACGTTTCAAAGTTCATTTTGGATTTTTTTCGTTGAAACGCAAAAGTTAGATTATTTCAGTAGTGTTTTGTCATGGTTTACTATGTCACTATTATATTCTCTTGATGTTTCAAAGTTCATTTTGGATCTTTTTCGTTGAAATGCAAGAGTTGGATTATTTCAATAGTGTTTTCTCGTGGTTTACCATGTCACTGTTACATTCTCTTGACGTTTCAAAGTTCATTTTGTATCCTTTTCGTTGAAATGCAAGAGTTGGAATATTTCAGTAGTGTTTTCTCGTGGTTTACCATGTCCCTGTAACATTCTCTTGACGTTTCAACGTTCATTTTGGATCTTTTTAGTTGAAATGCAAGAATTGGATTATTTCAGTAGTGTTTTGTCATGGTTTACTATGTCACTGTTACATTCTATTGATGTTTCAAAGTTTATTTTGGATTATTATTACTATTATTGCTATTATTATTATTACTATTGTTACTATTATTTATTATTATTACTATAATTATAATTAATATTATTATTATTATGATTATTATTATTATTATTATTATTATTATTATTATTATTATTATTATTATTATTATTATTATTATTATTATTATTATTATTATTATTCTATTGGTGTTTCAAAGTTCATTTTGCATCTTTTTCGTTGAAATTCAAGAGTAGGATGATTTCAGTAGTGTTTTCTCATGGTTTACCTTGTCACTGTTACATTCTCTTGATGTTTCAAAGTTCATTTTGGATCTTTTTAATTGAAATGCAAGAGTTGGATTATTTCAGTAGTGTTTTATCATGGTTTACATGTCACTGTTACATTCTATTGATGTTTCAAAGTTTATTTTGGATTTTTTTTTTTAAATGCAAGAGTTGGAATATTTCAGTTGTGTTTTCTCGTGATTTACCTTCTCACTGTTAAATTCTCTTGATGTTTAAAAGTTCATTTTAGATCTTTTTTTGTATTTGAAATGCAAGAGTTGGAATATTTCAGTAGTGTTTTGTCGTGGTTTACCTTGACACTGTTACATTCTATTGATGTTTCAAAGTTCATTTTGGATCTTTTTCGTTGAAATGCAAGAGCAGGATTATTTCAGTAGTGTTTTCTCGTGGTTTACCATGTCACAGTTACATTTTCTTGACGTTTCAGAGTTCATTTTGGATCTTTTTTGTTGAAATGCAAGAGTTGGAATATCTCAGTAGTGTTTTATCGTGGTTTACATGTCACTGTTACATTCTCTTGACGTTTCAAAGTTCATTTTTTATCTTTTTCGTAGAAATGCAAAAGTTGGATTATTTCAATAGTGTTTTGTCGTGGTTTACATGTCACTGTTACATTTTCTTGATGTTTCAAAGTTCAGTTTGGATTTTTTTTTGAAATGAAAGAGTTGGAATATTTCAGTAGTGTTTTCTTGTGGCTTACCTTCTCACTGTTACATTCTCTTGATGTTTCAAAGTTCATTTTAGATCTTTTTTTTAAATGCAAGAGTTGGAATATTTCAGTAGTGTTTTGTCGTGGTTTAACTTGACACTGTTAAATTCTATTGATGTTTCAAAGTTCATTTTGGATCTTTTTCGTTGAAATGCAAGAGTAGGATTATTTCAGTAGTGTTTTCTCGTGGTTTGCCATGTCACAGTTACATTTTCCTGACGTTTCAAAGTTCATTTTGGATCTTTTTTGTTGAAATGCAAGAGTTGGAATATTTCAGTGGTGTTCTTGACGTTTCAAAGTTCATTTTCGATCTTTTTCGTTGACATGCAAGAGTAGGATTATTTCAGTAGTGTTTTCTCATGGTTTACCTTGTCACTGTTACATTCTCTTGATGTTTCAAAGTTCATTTTAGATCTTTTTCGTTGAAACGCAAGAATTGGAACATTTTAGTAGTGTTTTTTCGTGGTTTACCCTGACACTGTTACATTCTATTGATGTTTCAAAGTTTATTTTGGATCTTTTTCGTTGAAATGCAAGAGTAGGATTTTTTCAGTAGTGTTTTCTCGTGGTTTACCATGTCACTGTTACATTCCCTTGACGTTTCAAAGTTCATATTGGATCTTTTTCGTTGATATGCAAGAGTAGGATTATTTCAGTAGTGTTTTCTCATGGTTTACCTTGGCACTGTTACATTCTCTTGATGTTTCAATGTTTATTTTTGATCTTTTTCGTTGAAATGCAAGAGTTGGAAAATTTCAGTAGTGTTTTTCGTGGTTTACCATGTCACTGTTACATTCTCTTGACGTTTCAAAGTTCATTTTGGATCTTTTTCGTTGAAATGCAAGAGTTGGATTATTTCAGTAGTGTTTCGTCGTGGTTTACCATGTCACTGTTACATTCTCTTGATGTTTCAAAGTTCATTTTGGATCTTATTCGTTTAAATGCAAGAGTTGGATTATTTCAGTAGTGTTTTCTCTTGGTTTACCTTGTCACTGTTACATTCTCTTGAAGTTTCAAAGTTCATTTTGGATCTTTTTCGTTGAAATGCAAGAGTTAGAATATTTCAGTAGTGTTTTCTCGTGGTTTACCATGTCACTGTAACATTCTCTTGACGTTTCAAAGTTCATTTTGGATCATTTTCGTTGAAATGCAAGAGTTGGATTATTTCAGTAGTGTTTCGTCATGGTTTACCATGTCACTGTTACATTCTATTGATGTTTCAAAGTTCATTTTGGATCTTTTTCGTTTAAATGCAAGAGTTGGATTATTTCAGTAGTGTTTTGTCATGGTTTACCTTGTCACTGTTACATTCTCTTGATGTTTCATAGTTCATTTTGGATTTTTTTTTTTAAATACAAGAGTTGGAAAATTTCAGTAGTGTTTTGTCACGGTTTACCGTGTTACTGTTACATTCTCTTGACGTTTCAAAGTTCATTTGGATCTTTTTCGTTGAAATGCAAGAGTTGGATTATTTCAGTAGTGTTTTGTCGTGGTTCACCATGTCACTGTTACATTCTCTTGATGTTTCAAAGTTCATTTGGATTTTTTTTTAAAGGCAAGAGTTGGAATATTTCAGTAGTGTTTTTTCATGGCTTACCTTGTCACTGTTACATTCTCTTGACGTTTCAAAGTTCATTTTGGATCTTTTTTGTTGAAATGCAAGAGTTGAATTATTTCAGTAGTGTTTTGTCGTGGTTTACCATGTCACTGTTACATTCTATTGCTGTTTCAAAGTTCATTTTGGATCTTTTTCGTTGAAATGCAAGAGTTGGATTATTTCACTCGTGTTTTCTCACGGTTTACCTTGTCACTGTTACATTCTCTTGATGTTTCAAAGTTCATTTTGGATCTTTTTTCATTGAAATGCAAGAGTTGGATTTTGTTCAAAGTTTATTTTGGATTTTGTTTTTTGAAATGCAAGAGTTGGAAAATTTCAGTAGTGTTTTCTCGTGGTTTACCTTCTCACTGTTAAATTCTGTTGATGTTTCAAAGTTCATTTTAGATATTTTTTTTGAAATGCAAGAATTGGAATATTTCAGTAGTGTTTTGTCGTGGTTTACCTTGACACTGTTAAATTCTATTGATGTTTCAAAGTTCATTTTGGATCTTTTTCGTTGAAATGCAAGAGTAGGATTACTTCAGTAGTGTTTTCTCGTGGTTTACCATATCACAGTTACATTTTCTTGACGTTTCAAAGTTCATTTTGGATCTTTTTCGTTGAAATGCAAGAGTTGGAATATTTCAGTAGTGTTTTCTCGTGGTTTACCATGTCACTCTTACATTCTCTTGACGTTTCAAAGTTCATTTTGGATCTTTTTCATTGAAATGCAAGAGTTGGATAATTTCAGTAGTGTTTTGTCATGGTTTACCTTATCACTGTTACGTTCTATTGATGTTTCAAAGTTCATTTTGGATCTTTTTTGTTGAAATGCAAGAGTCGGATTATTTCAGTAGTGTTTCGTCGTGGTTTACCTTGTCACTGTTAGATTCTCTTGATGTTTCAAAGTTCATTTTGGATTTTTGTTTTTGAAATGCAAGAGCTGGAATATTTCAGTAGTGTTTTGTCACGGTTTACCGTGTCACTGTTACATTCTCTTGACGTTTCAAAGTTCATTTGGATCTTTTTTGTTGAAATGCAAGAGTTGGATTATTTCATTAGTGTTTTGTCGTGGTTTACCATGTCACTGTTACATTTTATTGATGTTTCAAAGTTAATTTTAGATTTTTTTCGTTGAAATGTAAGAGCTGGAATACTTCAGTAGTGTTTTGTCATGGATTACATTGTCACTGTTACATTCTCTTGATGTTTCAAAGTTCATTTAGGATTTTTTTTTCGCTGAAATGTAAGAGTTGGAATATTTCAGTAGTGTTTCGTCATGGTTTACCTTGTCACTGTTACATTCTCTTGTTTTTTCAAAGCTCATTTTGGATTTTTTCGTTGAAATGTAAGAGTTGGAATATTTCAGTAGTGTTTTGTCATGGTTAACATTGTCACTGTTACATTCTATTGATGTTTCAAAGTTCATTTTGGATTTTTTTTTCGTTGAAATTTAAGAGTTGGAATATTTCAGTAGTGTTTTGTCATGGTATATCTTGTCACTGTTACATTCTCTTGATGTTTCAAAGTTCATTTTGGATTTTTTTTTGAAATATAAGAGATGGAATATTTCAATAGTGTTTTATCATGGTTTACCATTTCGCTGTTACATTCTCTTGATGTTTCAAAGTTCAGTTTAGATTTTTTTTTCATTGAAATGTAAGAGTTGGAATATTTCAGTAGTGTCTTGTCGTGGTTTCCATTGTCACTGTTACATTCTCATGATATTTGAAAGTTCATTTTGCATTTTTTCGTTCAAATGTATGAGTTGGAATATTTCAGTAGTGGTTTGTCGTGGTTTACCTTGTCACTGTTACATTCTCATGATATTTCAAAGTACATTTTGGATTTTTTTTTTTTTTTGAATTGTAAGAGTTGGAATATTTCAGTAGTATTTTATTGTGATTTACCATGTCACTGTTACATTCTCTTGATATTTTAAAGTTCATGATGAGAGAGATACGCAAAAAGTAGGGTTAATTTAGGTTAGGTTAGGTTAGCCTATGTACGCGCGCGTACATAGGCTAACCTAACCTAACCCAACCTAACCTAACCTAAATTAACCCAACTTTTTGCGTATCTCTCTCACTATGAACTTTAAAATATCAAGAGAATGTGACAGTGACATGGTAAATCACAATAAAATACTACTGAAATATTCCAACTCTTACATTTCAAAGAAAAAATCCAAAATGAACTTTGAAATATCATGAGAATGTAACATTGACAAGGTAAACCACGACGAAACACTACTGAAATATTCCAACTCATAAATATGAACGAAAAAATCGAAAATTAACTTTGAAATATCATGAGAATTTAACAGTGACAATGTAAACCCCGACAAAACACTACTGAAATATTCCAACTCTTACATTTCAACGAAAAAAATCTAAACTAAACTTTGAAACATCAAGAGAATTTAAATGCGACATGATAAACCATGATAAAACACTACTAAAATATTCCATGTCTTACATTTCAAAAAAAACATACAAAATGAACTTTGAAACATCGAGAGAATGTAACAGTGCCAAGGTAAACCATGACAAAACACTACTGAAATATTCAAACTCTTACATTTCAACGAAAAAAAAATCCAAAATGAGATTTGAAAAAACAAGGGAATTTAACAGTGACAAGGTAAACCATGACAAAAACACTACTGAAATATTCCAACTCTTATAAAAAAAAAATTTCTTTCAATGAAAACAAAATCCAAAATGAACTTTGAAACATCAAGAGAATGTAACAGTGACAATGTAAACCAAGAGAAAACACTACTGAAATATTGTAACTCTTAAATTTCAACAAAAAAAGTCAAAAATCCAACTTTGAAATTACAAGAGAATGTTACAGTGACATGGTAAACTCCGAGAAAACACTACTGAAATATTCCAACTCTTGCATTTCAACGAAAAACATCCAAAATGAACTTTGAAACATTAAGAGAATGTAACAGTGATATGGTAAACCACGACAAAACACTACTGAAATATTTCAACTCTTACGTTTCAACGAAAAAAATCCAAAATGAACTTTGAAATAATCCAACTCTTGCATTTCAACGAAAAAGATCCAAATGAACTTTAAAACGTCAAGAGAATGTAACAGTGACACGGTAAACCACGACAAAACACTACTGAAATAATCCAAATCTTGCATTTCGACGAAAAAGATCCAAAATGAACTTTGAAACCTCAATAGAATGTAACAGTGACATGGTAAACCATGAAAAAACACTACTGAAATTATCCTACTCTTGCATTTCAACGAAAAAGATCCAAAATGAACTTTGAGACGTCAAGAGAAAGTTACAGTGACATGGTAAATCACGAGAAAACACTACTGAAATATTCCAACTCTTGCATTTCAAAAAAAAATCCAAAATGAACTTTGAAACATCAAAAGAATGTAACAGTGCCAAGGTAAACCACGACAAAACACTACTGAAATAATCCAACTCTTGCATTTCAACGAAAAAGATCCAAAATGAACTTTGAAACCTCAATAGAATGTAACAGTGACATGGTAAACCATGAAAAAACACTACTGAAATAATGCAACTCTTGCATGTCAACGAAAAAGATCCAAAATGAACTTCGAGACGTCAAGAGAATGTTACAGTGACATGGTAAACCACGAGAAAACACTACTAAAATATTCCAGCTCTTGCATTTCAACGAAAAAGATCCAAAATGAACTTTGAAACATCAAGAGAATGTAACAGTGGCATGGTAAACCACGAGAAAAAACTACTTCAATAATCCAAATCTTGCATTTCAACGAAAAAGATCTAAAATGAACTTTGAAACATCAAGAGAATTTAACAGTGAGAAGGTAAACCACGAGAAAACACTACTGAAATATTCCAACTCTTGCATTTCAAAAAAAAAAATCCAAAATGAACTTTGAAACATAAAGAGATTGTAACAGTGACAAGTAAACCACGAAAAAACCCTATTGAAATAATCAAACTCTTGCATTTCAACGAAAAATATCAAAAATGAACTTTGAAACATCAATAGAATGTAACAGTGTCAATTTAAACCACGACAAATTACTACTGAAACATTCCAACTCTTGCATTTCAAAGAAAAATATCTAAAATGAACTTTGAAACATCAAGAGAATTTAACAGTGAGAAGGTAAACCACGAGAAAACACTACTGAAATATTCCAACTCTTGCATTAAAAAAAAAATCCAAAATGAACTTTGAAACATCAAGAGAATGTAACAGTGACAAATAAACCATGACAAAACACTATTGAAATCCAACTCTGGCATTTCAACGAAAAAGATTCAAAATGAACTTTGAAACATCAATAGAATGTAACAGTGACATAGTAAACCATGACAAAACACTACTGAAATAATCACACTCTTGCATTTCAATGAAAAAGATGCAAAATGAACTTTAAACATCAGGAGAATGTAACAGTGACAAGGTAAACCATGAGAAAACACTACTGAAATATTCCAACTGTTGCATTAAAAAAAAAAAATCCAAAATGAACTTTGAAACATCAAGAGAATGTAACAGTGACTTGATAAACCACGACAAACACTACTGAAATAATCCAACTCTTGCATTTCAAAGAAAAAGATCCAAAATGAACTTTGAAACATCAATAGAATGTAATAGTGACTTGGTAAACCACGACAAAACACTACTGAAATAATCCAACTCTTGCATTTCAATGAAAAAGATCCAAAATGAACTTTGAAACATCAAGAGAATGTAACAGTGATATGGTAAACCACTACAAAACACTACTGAAACATTCCAACTCTTGCATTTCAACGAAAAAGATCCAAAATGAACTTTGAAATGTCAAGAGAATGTAACAGTGACATGGTAAACCATGAGAAAACACTACTAAAATATTCCAACTCTTGCATTTCAACGGAAAAGATCCAAAATGAACTTTAAAACGTCAAGAGAATGTAACAGGGACATTTAAACCACGAGAAAACACTACTGAAATATTCCAACTCTTGCATTTCACCGAAACAGATTCAAAACGAACTTTGAAACGTTAAGAGAATGTAAGTGACATGGTAAACCACGAGAAAACACTACTGAAATAATCCTACTCTTGCATTTCAACGAAAAAGATCTAAAATGAACTTTGAAACATCAATAGAATGTAACAGTGTCAAGGTAAACCACGACAAAACACTACTGAAATATTCCAACTCTTGCATTTCAACGAAAAAGATCTAAAATGAACTTTGAAACATCAAGAGAATGTAACAGTGAGATGGTAAACCACGAAAAAACACTACTGAAATATTCCAACTCTTGCATTTCAAAAAAAAATCCAAAATACAACTTTGAAACATAAAGAGTATGTAAAAGTGACATGTAAACCAAGCCAAACACATCTGAAATAGTCCAACTCTTGCATTTCAATGAAAAAGATCCTAAATGAACTTTGAAACATCAAGAGAATGTAACAGTGACAAGGTAAACCATGAGAAAACACTACTGAAATTATCCTACTCTTGCATTTAAATGAAAAAGATCCTAAATGAACTTTGAAACATCAATAGAATGTAACAGTGACATGGTAAACCATGACGAAACACTACTGAAATAATCTAACTCTTGTATTTCAACGAAAAAGATCCAAAATGAACTTTGAAACGTCAAGAAAATGTAACAGTGACAAGGTAAACCATGAGAAAACACTACTGAAATATTCCAATTCTTGCATTTCCAAAAAAAATATTCCAAAATGAACTTTGAAACATCAAGAGAATTTAACAGTGACATGTAAACCACGACAAAACACAAGTGAAATAATCCAATTCTTGCATTTCAACGAAAAAGATCCAAAATAAACTTTGAAACATCAATAGAATGTAACAGTGACAAGGTAAACCATGACAAAACAGTAGTGAAATATCCCAACTCCTACATTTCAGTGAAAAAAAAAATCCAAAATGAACTTTGGAACATCAAGAGAAAGTAACAGTGACAAGTTAAACCACGACAAAACACTACTCAAATATTCCAACTCTTACATTTCAACGAAAAAAGTGCAAAATAAACTTTGAAACATTAAGAGAATGTAACAGTGATATGGTAAACCTCGACTAAACACTACTGAAATATTTCAACTCTTACATTTCAAAAAAAAAGATCCAAAATGAACTTTGAAACGTCAAGAGAATGTAACAGTGACATGTAAACCACGAGAAAACACTACTGAAATATTCCAACTCTTGCATTTCAACGGAAAAGATCCAGAATGAACTTTAAAACGTCAAGAGAATGTAACAGTGACATGTAAACCACGATAAAACACTACTGAAATATTCCAACTCTTGTATTTCAATGAAAAAGATTCAAAACGAACTTTGAAACGTCAAGAGAATGTAAGTGACATGGTAAACCACGAGAAAACACTACTGAAATAATCCTACTCTTGCATTTCAACGAAAAAGATCTAAAATGAACTTTGAAACATCAATAGAATGTAACAGTGTTAAGGTAAACTACGACGAAACACTACTGAAATATTCCAACTCTTGCATTTCAACAGAAAAGATCTAAAATGAATTTTGAAACATCAAGAGAATGTAACAGTGAGAAGGTAAACCTCGAAAAACACTACTGAAATATTCCAACTCTTGAATTTCAAACAAAAACTCCAAAATGCAACTTTGAAACATAAAGAGTATGTAAAAGTGACATGTACACCAAGCCAAACACTACTGAAATAATCCAACTCTTGCATTTCAATGAAAAAGATCCTAAATGAACTTTGAAACATCAAGAGAATGTAACAGTGACAAGGTAAACCATGAGAAAACACTACTGAAATAATCCTACTCTTGTATTTCAACGAAAGAGATGCAAAATGAACTTTGAGACGTCAAGAGAAAGTTACAGTGACAAGGTAAATCACGAGAAAACACTACTGAAATATTCCAACTCTTGCATTTCAAAAAAAAATCCAAAATGAACTTTGAAACATTAAAAGAATGTAACAGTGCCAAGGTAAACCATGAGAAAACACTACTGAAATAATCCAAATCTTGCATTTCTACGAAAAAGATCCAAAATGAAGTTTGAAACCTCAATAGAATGTAACAGTGACATGGTAAACCATGAAAAAACACTACTGAAATAATCCAACTCTTGCATGTCAACGAAAAAGATCCAAAATGAACTTTGAGACGTCAAGAGAATGTTACAGTGACATGGTAAACCACGAGAAAACACTACTTCAATAATCCAAATCTTGCATTTCAACGAAAAAGATCTAAAATGAACTTTGAAACATCAAGAGAATTTAACAGTGAGAAGGTAAACCACGAGAAAACACTACTGAAATATTCCAACTGTTGCATTTCAAAAAAAAAAATCCAAAATGAACTTTTAAACATAAAGAGATTGTAACAGTGACAAGTAAACCACGAAAAAACCCTAATGAAATAATCCAACTCTTGCATTTCAACGAAAAAGATCCAAAATGAACTTTGAAACATCAATAGAATGTAACAGTGTCAAGTTAAACCACGACAAATTACTACTGAAATATTCCAACTCTTGCATTTCAACGAAAAATATCTAAAATGAACTTTGAAACATCAAGAAAATATAACAGTGAGAAGGTAAACCACGAGAAAACACTACTGAAATATTCCAACTCTTGCATTAAAAAAAAAATCCAAAATGAAC
This sequence comes from Artemia sp. Qi Xiang Cuo, assembly GCF_049724085.1. Classification (NCBI taxonomy): domain Eukaryota; kingdom Metazoa; phylum Arthropoda; class Branchiopoda; order Anostraca; family Artemiidae; genus Artemia; species Artemia sp. Qi Xiang Cuo. The sequence goes on along the minus strand of NC_142797.1, from coordinate 53,275,183 downwards.
TTTGAAACATCAAGAGAATGTAACAGTGACAAATAAACCACGACAAAACACTATTGAAATCCAACTCTGGCATTTCAACGAAAAAGATTCAAAATGAACTTTGAAACATCAATAGAATGTAACAGTGACATAGTAAACCATGACAAAACACTACTGAAATAATCACACTCTTGCATTTCAATGAAAAAGATGCAAAATGAACTTTAAACATCAGGAGAATGTAACAGTGACAAGGTAAACCATGAGAAAACACTACTGAAATATTCCAACTGTTGCATTAAAAAAAAAAAAATCCAAAATGAACTTTGAAACATCAAGAGAATGTATCAGTGACTTGGTAAACCACGACAAAAACTACTGAAATAATCCAACTCTTGCATTTCAAAGAAAAAGATCCAAAATGAAATTTGAAACTTCAATAGAATGTAACAGTGACTTGGTAAACCATGACAAAACACTACTGAAATAATCCAAATCTTGCATTTCAACGAAAAAGATACAAAATGAACTTTGAAACATCAAGAGAATGTAACAGTGACATGGTAAACCACTACAAAACACTACTGAAATAATCTAACTCTTACAGTACAACGAAAGAAATCCAAAATGAACTTTGAAATGTCAAGATAATGTAACAATGACAAGGTAAGCCATGAGAACACTATTGAAATGTTCCAACTCTTGAATTTCAACGAAGAAGATCTAAAATGAACTTTAAAACGTCAAGAGAATGTAACAGGGACATTTAAACCACGAGAAAACACTACTGAAATATTCCAACTCTTGCATTTCACCGAAACAGATTCAAAACGAACTTTGAAACGTTAAGAGAATGTAATTGACATGGTAAACCACGAGAAAACACTACTGAAATAATCCTACTCTTGCTTTTCAACGAAAAAGATCTAAAATGAACTTTGAAACATCAATAGAATGTAACAGTGCCAAGGTAAACCACGACAAAACACTACTGAAATATTCCAACTCTTGCATTTCAAAAAAAAATCCAAAATGCAACTTTGAAACATAAAGAGTATGTAAAAGTGACATGTAAACCAAGCCAAACACATCTGAAATAGTCCAACTCTTGCATTTCAATGAAAAAGATCCTAAATGAACTTTGAAACATCAAGAGAATGTAACAGTGACAAGGTAAACCATGAGAAAACACTACTGAAATTATCCTACTCTTGCATTTAAATGAAAAAGATCCTAAATGAACTTTGAAACATCAATAGAATGTAACAGTGACATGGTAAACCATGACGAAACACTACTGAAATAATCTAACTCTTGTATTTCAACGAAAAAGATCCAAAATGAACCTTGAAACGTCAAGAAAATGTAACAGTGACAAGGTAAACCATGAGAAAACACTACTGAAATATTCCAATTCTTGCATTTCCAAAAAAAATATTCCAAAATGAACTTTGAAACATCAAGAGAATTTAACAGTGACATGTAAACCACGACAAAACACAAGTGAAATAATCCAATTCTTGCATTTCAACGAAAAAGATCCAAAATAAACTTTGAAACATCAATAGAATGTAACAGTGACAAGTTAAACCATGACAAAACAGTAGTGAAATATCCCAACTCCTACATTTCAGTGAAAAAAAAAATCCAAAATGAACTTTGGAACATCAAGAGAAAGTAACAGTGACAAGTTAAACCACGACAAAACACTACTGAAATATTCCAACTCTTACATTTCAACGAAAAAAGTGCAAAATAAACTTTGAAACATTAAGAGAATGTAACAGTGATATGGTAAACCTCGACTAAACACTACTGAAATATTTCAACTCTTACATTTCAAAAAAAAGATCCAAAATGAACTTTGAAACGTCAAGAGAATGTAACAGTGACATGTAAACCACGAGAAAACACTACTGAAATATTCCAACTCTTGCATTTCAACGGAAAAGATCCAGAATGGACTTTAAAACGTCAAGAGAATGTAACAGTGACATGTAAACCACGATAAAACACTACTGAAATATTCCAACTCTTGTATTTCAACGAAAAAGATCCAAAATGAACTTTGAAACATCAATAGAATGTAATAGTGACATGGTAAACCATGAGAAAACACTACTGAAATAATCCAACTCTTGCATTTCAACGAAAAAGATCCAAAATGAACTTTGAAACATTGACAGAATGTAACATTGACATGGGAAACCACGACAAAATACTACTGAAATAATCCAACTCTTGCATTTCAATGAAAAAGATCCAAAATGAACTTTGAAACATCAAGAGAATGTAACAGTGAGAAGGTAAACCTCGAAAAACACTACTGAAATATTCCAACTCTTGAATTTCAAACAAAAACTCCAAAATGCAACTTTGAAACATAAAGAGTATGTAAAAGTGACATGAACACCAAGCCAAACACTACTGAAATAATCCAACTCTTGCATTTCAATGAAAAAGATCCTAAATGAACTTTGAAAAATCAAGAGAATGTAACAGTGACAAGGTAAACCATGAGAAAACACTACTGAAATTATCCTACTCTTGCATTTCAACGAAAAAGATCCAAAATGAACTTTGAAACATCAATAGAATGTAACAGTGACACGTAAAACCATGACGAAACACTACTGAAATAATCTAACTCTTGCATTTCAACGAAAAAAATCCAAAATGAACCTTGAAACGTCAAGAGAATGTAACAGTGACAAGGTAAACCATGAGAAAACACTACTGAAATATTCCAACTCTTGCATTTCAAAAAAAAATTCCAAAATGAACTTTGAAACATCAAGAGAATGTAACAGTGACATGTAAACCACGACAAAACACTAGTGAAATAATCCAACTCTTGCATTTCAACGAAAAAGATCCAAAATGAACTTTGAAACATCTAGAGAATGTAACTGTGACATGGTAAACAACGACGAAACACTACTGAATTATTCCAACTCTTACATTTCAACGAAAAAAATCCAAAATGAACTTTGAAACATCAAGAGATTTTAACAGTGACAGGGTAAACCACGACAACACACTACTGAAACATTCCAACTTTTACAGGTCAATGAAAAAAAAATTCAAAATGAACTGTAAAATATTAAGAGAACGTAACAGCGATAATTTAGACCACAACAAAACGCTACTGAAATAATCCATCTCTTACACTTCAACAAAAAAAGTCCAAAAGGAACTTTGAAACTTTAAGAGTATGTAACAGTGACATGTAAACCACGAGACAACACTACTGAAATATTCCAACTCTTGCATTTAAAAAAAAATAAAATCCAAAATGAACTTTGAAACATCAAGAGAATATAACAGCGACATGGTAAACCATGAGAAAACACTACTGAAATAATCCAACTCTTGCATTTCAAAGAGAAAGATCTAAAATGAACTTTGAAACATCGACAGAATGTAATATTGTCATGGTAAACCACGAGGAAATACTACTGAAATAATCCAACTCTTGCATTTCAACGAAAATGATACAAAATGAACTTTGAAATTACAAGAAAATGTTACAGTGACATGGTAAACCACGAGAACACACTACTGAAATATTCCAACTCTTGCATTTCAACGAAAAAGATCCAAAATGAACTTTGAAACATCAAAAGAATGTAACAGTTTCAAGGTAAACCACGACAAATCACTACTGAAATATTTCAACTCTTGCATTTCAACGAAAAAGATCTAAAATGAACCTTGAAACATCAAGAGAATGTAACAGTGAGAAGGTAAACCACGAGAAAATACTACTGAAATATTCCAACTCTTGCATTTCAACGAAAATGATCCAAAATAAACTTTGAAATTACAAGAGAATGTTACAGTGACATGGTAAACCACGAGAAAACACTACTGAAATATTACAACTCTTGCATTTGAACGAAAAAGATCCAAAATGAACTTTGAAACGTCAAGAGAATGTAACAGTGACAAAGTAAACCACGAGAAAACACTACTGAAATAATCTTACTCTTGCATGTCAACGAAAAAGATCCAAAATGAACTTTGAAACATCAATAGAATGTAACAGTGTCAAGGTAAACCATGACGAAACACTACTAAAATATTCCAACTCTTGCATTTCAACGAAAAAGATCTAAAATGAACTTTGAAACATCAAGAGAATGTAATAGTGAGAAGGTAAACCACGAGAAAATACTACTGAAATATTCCAACTCTTGCATTAAAAAAAAAAAATTCAAAATGAACTTTGAAACTCACATGTATTTTAAATGTGTACATCAAAGTAACAACAATCTTCTTTAATACCACCAAATGTTTACTGAACACACAAAAATTTATCTTAGAAATAATATTTTTCACCAGTGATAACACTTTTTCTGTTCGAACTAGCAAGTTTTCTAGCAAAGATACCAAATTTGTTCTTAGAAGTAACATTTTTTTGATTGTGGTAACAACTTTTCTGTCAGAAGTAGCAAGTTCTGCTTAACACTAACAAACCTTCTCATCAAAGTAACGACATTTTACCTTTATACTAACATACTTTAATAACAAACACACAAATTTCTCTTAGAAAAAATATTTTTCATCAGTGATAACACTTTTTCTTTTTGAACTAGCGAGTTTTCTGTCAACGATATCAAATTTTTTCATAGAAGTAACATTTTTTCATTGTGATAACAACTTTTCTGTCAGAAGTAGCAAGTTTTGCTTAAAACTAACAAACCTTCTCATCCAAGTAATGATTTTTTACCTTAATACTAACATACTTATACTGAACACACACAAATTTCTTTTAGAAACAATATTTTTCATCAGTGATAACACGTTTTCTGTTCAAACTAGCAAGTTTTCTACCAAAGATACAAAATTTTTTCTTAGAAGTAACAATTTATTGATTGTGATAAAAACTTTTCTGTCAGAAGTAGCAAGTTCTGCTTAACACTAACAAACCTTCTCATCAAAGTAATGACATTTTATCTTAATATTAACATACTTTAATGAACTCACACAAATTTCTCTTAGAAATAATATTTTTCATAAATGATAACACTTTTTCTGTTCGAACTAGCAAGTTTTCTGTCAGAGATACTAAATGTTTTCATAGAAGTAACTTTTTTTTTATTGTGATAACAACTTTTCTGTCAGAAGTAGTAAGTTTTGCTTAACACTAATAGACTATATCATCAAAGTAACGATATTTTACCTTAAAACTAACTTACTCTTACTGAACACACGCAATTTTACCTTAGAAATTTTATTTTACATCAGTGACAAAACCTCTTCTGTTCGAACTAGCAAGTTTTCTACCAAAGATACTAAATTTTTTCTTAGCAGTAACATTTTTTGATTGTGATAACAACTTTTTTATCAGAAGTAGCAAGTTTTGCTTAACACTAACAAACCTTCTCATCAAAGTAACGACATTTTACCATCATACTAACTTACTTTTACTGAACAAACACAAATTTCTCTTAGAAATAATATTTTTTGTCAGTGATAACACTTTTTCTGTTCGAACTAGCAAGTTTTCTACCAAAGATACCCAATTTTTTTTTTGAAGTAACATTTTTTTTACTATGATAACAACTTTTCTGTCAGAAGTAGCAAGTTTTGCTTAACACTAACAAACATTCTCATCAAAATAACGACAGTTTACCTTAATACTAACATACTTTTACTGAACACACACAAATTTCTCTTAGAAATAATATTTTTCATCAGTGATAACACTTTTTCTGTTCGAACTAGCAACTTTTCTACACAAGTCACCAAATTTTTTCTTAGAAGTAAAAAGTTTTGATTGTGATAACAACTTTTCTGTCAGAAGTAGCAAGTTTTGCTTAACACTAACAAACATTCTCATCAAAGTAACAATATTTTACCTTTAAACTAACATACTTTTACTGAACACACACAAATTTCTCTTAGAAATAATATTTTTCATCAGTATTAACACTTTTTCTGTTCGAACTAGCAAGTTTTCTACCAAAGATACCAAATTTTCCACTTCAGTTCAGATTTTTCTCAAAGAGATGAAAAAATTTAAAATAATGTTCCAAATTTTTCATAGAAGGTAAAAAAGTTCAAGTTCACTTCTGAATTTTACCAAAGAACACAATTCAATTCTAATTTCTCCAGAGAAAATGCAAATCTTCCACTCCAGTTTTAAGTTCACCAAGACATAAAGAAATTTAAAGTTCTGTTCTAAATTTTTCCGTAGTAGATAGAAAAAGCTATACCATAGTTGTGAATATTTGCTATGAAGATAAAAGGTTACCTAACATTTCTAGGTTAACTTACACTAGGTTAAGTGGCGCGCCACTTAACCTAGTGTAAGTTAACCTAGAAATGTTAGGTAACCTAACCTAACCCTAGAGATTTTAGGTAACCTAACCTAACCATGGGGGTGGGGGGTCCTGCCCATGGCCGGCTTTCGGCCCCACGGCCCCGGGGGTGGCTGGCTTTCGGCTCCGCGATCCCGGGGGGTTTTGTAAATTAAATAAGGGCTCATGATAAGCTAACCTAACCTAACCTAACTTAACTTAAACACGGAGAAATGTTTCTATTTATTTATGAATATTTATTTATACCAAACCTAACCTAACCTATGGTTTTGGAGGTTAGATGAACGAGCTTGAAAGATTGTCTTTAATAATAGAACGACGCACTCGTTTTCTAATTTAGAAATTAGAGGAGTAAATCCCTAAGAAAAAGGAGCTAAAATTCAATTTAAAAGTTAACTTACGTCTCCGGAAAAAAATTGGTAAAATTGCCCCTGAAAATTTCATCCCAGAACCCCCACCCCCCCCCCCCCCAACATGTAAAATCAATCTCCGTGCAAAATCCTTCCACTCGGAGATTTTTTATTTTCTTTGGAGAAAATTAGAATTGGACTATAACTTTTTTCTTTTCTTTGAGAAAAGAGAATTTGAACTTTTCTTCACTTCCTTGTGAAAACTCATAATTAAAGTGGAACCTTTTCTCTTCTCTGGGAAAACATTCAGCGGAGAACTTGAACTTTTCTTCACATCTTTGCGAAAATATAGAATTAAAGCAGGACCTTTTCTTTTTTAGGAGGAAAAATTCAGAATCATAGTATCTACAGAAAAATTTACAACAGAACTTTAAATTTTTCATCTCTTTGAGAAAAACCAGAACAGAAGTGGAACATTTTTATTTTCTTGGAAAAATTATAAGAGAACTTGAACTTTTCTTCACTTCATTGAGAAAATTTAGAATTAAAGTGGAACTTTTTATCTTCATGGTAAGTATTCACATCTAAGGTATAACTTTTTCTATCTTCTACGGGAAAATTTAGAATGGAACTTAAATTGTTTATGTCTTTGGGGAAATAAGTACTGAAGTGGAAGCTTTTTATTTTCTCTGGTGAAATTAGAATTGAAGTGTGTTCTTTGGTAAAATTCAGAAGAGAACTTGGAACTTTTCTATCTTCTATGAAAAAATTTGGAACAGTATTTTAAATTTTTTATCTGTTTGAGAAAGATCTGAACTGAAGTGGAAATTTTTTATTTTCCCTGGAAAAATAGAATTGATCAATAACTTATATCTTTTCATTGAGAAAATTCAGAAGAGAAGTTGAACTTTTCTTCACTTCGTAGAGAAAATTTAGAATTGAAGTAGAACTTTTTATCTTCAAGGTAAGTATTCGCATCTAAGGTATAACTTTTTCTATCTTCTACGGAAAGTTTAGAATAGAACTTTAAATTTCTTTGTGTCTTGGTGAAATTAAAAACTGAAGTGGAAGATTTTAATTTTCTCTGGAGAAATTAGAGTTGAATTGTGTTCATTGGTAAAATTCAGAAGTGAACTTGAACTTTTCTATCTTCTATGAAAAATTTGGAACATTATTTTAAATTTTTTCATCTCTTTGAGAAAATTCTGAACTGAAGTGGAAAACGTTTATATTATTTGGAAAAATAGAATTGAACAATAAATCATTTCTTTTTCATTGAGAAAATTTAGAATTAAAGTAGAACTTTTTATCTTCAAGGTAAGTATTCGCATCTAAGGTATAACCTTTTCTATCTTCTACGGTAAAATTTAGAATAGAACTTTAATTTTTGTGTCTCGGTGAACTTAAAACTGAAGTGGTAGATTTTTATTTTCTCTGGAGAAATTAGAGTTGAATTGTGTTCATTGGTAAAATTCAGAAGTGAACTTGAACTTTTCTATCTTCTATGAAAAATTTGGAACATTATTTAAAATTTTTTCATCTCTTTGGGAAAAAATCTGAACTGAAGTGGAAAATTTTTATATTATTTGAAAAATGGAATTGAACAATAACTTATTTCTTTTTCATTCAGAAAATTTAGAATTAAAGTGGAACTTTTTATCTTCAAGGTAAATATTCGCATCTAAGGTATAACTTTTTCTATCTTCTACGTTAAAATTTAGAATAAAACTTTAAATTTCTTTATGTCTTCGTGAACTTAAATCTGAAGTGTAAGCTTTTTATTTTCTCTGGAGAAATTAGAATTGAATTGTGTTCTTTGGTAAAATTCAGAAGTCAACTTGAACTTTTCTATCTTCTATGAAAAATTTGGAACATTATTTTAACTTTTTTCATCTCTTTGAGAAAAGTTTGAACTGAAGTGGAAAATTTTTATATTATTTTGGGAAAATAGACTTGATCAATAACTTATTTTTTTTCATTGAGAAAATTCAGAATTGAACTTGAACTTTTCTTCACTTCGTTGAGAAAATTTAAAATTGAATTAGAACTTTTTATCTTCCGGGAAATATTCACAACTATGGTATAGCTTTTTCTATCTACTAGGAAAAAATGTAGAATAGAACTTTAAATTTCTTTATGGCTTGGTGAACGTAAAACTGAAGTGTAGGATTTTTATTTTCTCTGGAGAAATTAGAATTGAATTTTGTTCTTTGGTAAAATTCAGAAGAGAACTTGAACTTTTCTAACTCCAATGAAGAATTTGAAACATTATTTTAGATTTTTTCATCTCTTTGAGAAAAATTTAAACTAAAGTGGAAAATTTTTATATTATTTGGAAAAATTGAATTGAACAATAGCTTATTTCTTTTTCATTGAGAAAATTTAGAATTAAAGTGGAACTTTTTATCTGCAAGGTAAGTATTCGCATCTAAGGTATAACTTTTTCTATCATCTACGGTAAAATTTAGAATGACACTTTAATTTTTGTGTCTTTGGGGAAATAAGACCTGAAGTGGAAGCTATTTATTTTCTCTGGTGAAATTAGAATTGAAGTGTGTTTTTTGGTAGAATTCAGAAGAGAACTTGAACTTTTCTTTCTTCTATGAAAAATTGGGAACAGTATTTTAAATTTTTTCATCTCTTTGAGAAAGATCTGAATTGAAGTGGAAAATTTTTATATTATTTTGGAAAAATAAAATTGATCAGTTACTTATTTCTTTTCATTGAGAAAATTCAGAATCGAAGTTGAACTTTTCTTCACTTCGTTGAGAAAATTTAAAATTGAAGTACAACTTTTTATCTTCATAGCAAATACTCACAACTATGGTATAGTTTTTTCTATTTACTACGGAAAAATTTAGATCAGAACTTTAAATTTCTTTGTCTTGGTGAACTTAAAACTGGAGTGGAAGATTTGCATTTTCTCTGGAGAAATTAGAATTGAATTGTGTTCTTTGGTAAAATTCAGAAGTGAACTTGATTTATTCTATCTTCTATGAAAAATTTGGAACATTATTTTAATTTTTTCATCTCTTTGAGAAAAATCTGAACTGAAGTGGAAAATTTGGTATCTTTGGTAAAAAACTTGCTAGTTCGAACAGAAACAGTGTTATCACTGTAATATAATATAATAGTATAATGAAAAATATTATTTCTAATAGAAATTTGTGTGTGTTCAGTAAAATTATGTTAGTTTTACGGTAAAATATTGTTACTTTGATGAGAATGTTTGTTAGTGTTAAGCAAAACTTGCTACTTCTGACAGAGAAGTTGTTATCACAGTCAAAAAAATGTTACTTCAAAAAAAATTGGGTATCTTTGGTAGAAAACTTGTTAGCTCGAACAAAAAAAGTGTTATCAGTGACGAAAAATATTATTTTTAAGAGAAATTTGTGTGTGTTCAGTAAAAGTAAGTTAGTATTATGGTAAAATGTCGTTACTTTGATGAGAATGTTTGTTATTTTTAAGCAAAACTTGCTACTTCTGACAATAGTTTTTATCACAATCAAAAAATTGCTACTTCTAAGAAAAAATTTGGTATCTTTGGTAGAAAAGTTGCTAGTTCGAACAGAAAAAGTGTTATCACTGATGAAAAATATTATTTCTAAGAGAAATTTGTGTGTAGTTTGAAGGTAAAATGTCGTTACTTTGGTGAGAAGGTTTGTTATTGTTCAGCAAAACTTGCTACTTCTGACAGAAAAGTTATTATCACAACAAAAAAAGTTACTTCTAAGAAAAAATTTGGTATCTTTGACAGAAAACTTGCTAGTTCCAACAGAAAAAATTTATCATTGATGAAAAATATTATTTCTAAGAGAAATTTGTGTGTGTTCATTAAAGTATGTTAGTATTAAGGTAAAACGTCGTTACTTTGATGATAAGGTTTGTTAGTGTTAAGCAGAACTTGTTACTTCTGACAGAAAAGTTGTTATCACAATCAAGAAATTGTTACTTCTAAGAAAAAATTTGGTATCTTTGGTAGAAAACTTTCTAGTTTGAACAGAAAAAGTGTTATCACTGATGAAAAATATTATTTCTAAGAGAAATTTGTGTGTGTTCAGTAAACATTTGGTGGTATTAAAGAAGATTGTTGTTACTTTGATGCACACCTTTAAAATACTTGTGATTTTATTAATAATATTTTATTTATGTTCTGAAAAGATATAAAAAAAGCCTTTTGAAAGTACTGCTTTGTGTTGGAATATTCAAAAAGCCATAAAGTAAAGTTGTGGGTGAAAAGTATGAGTACTTTAAGTTGTAAAATTGATTTAGGAGGGACATTAAGAAAAGAACTTATTCTGAAATAACATAAAAAAGCCGTTTGAAAAGTTCTGCTTGGCGTTGGGGTATTCAAAAAGTCGTAAGGTAAAGTTGTGGTGAAAAGGATGAGTATATCAACTTGTAAAATGGGTTTAGGAGGGAATATTAAGAAAAGAACTTGTTCTGAAAAGATATAATAAAGCCTTTTGAAATGTGGGGGGCCCTTCTATGTCTCAAGTGCACATAAAAAATTATTAAAAAACTGGGGGGGGGGGCTTTGGGAGTACTGGGGGGACCTTTGGGGGCTCGGGGGCCCTTTGGAGGCCTGGGAGACCATTTGGGGGCCGGGGGCCCTTTGGGGGCCTGGGGGCCATTGAGGGCCGGGGGGCTCGGTGGGGCTTTGGGGACGTGGCTGGCCATTTGGGGGCCCAGGGGGTCTTTGGGGGCACGGGGGCCGGGGGGTTCCTTCGAGGTTGGGGTAGGGGGGTCGGGGCCCTTTGGGGTTGGGGTAGGGGGGTTGTTGGGGTAGGGGGGTTGTTGGGGTAGGGGGGTTGTTGGGGTAGGGGAGCTCACAAGACTGTTCAAATGGAGCTTGTGTATTATAATGACCACAGAGTTTCACCCTCAAATCATCTTCTAAATCATCTTCTAAAATTATCTTCTAAAATGCCTCAAACGGTTTTGCTTAAATCTTCTTCTAAAATGTCTCGAACGGTTTCGCCCAAATAATCCCCTAAAAGTAATTTCTGAGTGTTTCTTTTGTTTTGGCATCCCTGTGCTGTCTCATTTGGAATTCCTAGGAAACCATTTCCCGCACTAATCTCTTCATCTCATAGGTGTTCCTAGCTACACTATTATGGTTTCTATAGAATATTAATACATATTTGTGACCTAAAATCAGAAAAACCGTATTTAAGAAAGGATTTTTCTTTCTTTTTAGAATCCCGTATAATTCCAAGATAACAGATGGATAATTATTTCAGGAATTCCTAGTTCCTGACACTAAAGATCAAAGAAGCCATATTTAAAAATAGAATATTAATTTATCGCTGTCACGTAAGATCAGAGAAGCCATATTTTAAATAGAATATCAATTTATATCTCTGACCTAAAGACCATTTATGCCTCAGACCTAAAGATCAAAGCAGCCATACTATTTCTTAATTCCCCTTTTGTGGATCAATAATTCACCTCGATTATGCAAATCAATTTCTCAGAAACTCTCTCCTTTTGGTGGATCAATAGTCCTTGAAAAAATTATAACCTGTCAGCGTTAGACTAAATTATAGATGGCAGCACATGTGTTCGTACCGGAGATATTAGGTCATTCCTACTTAGCGATATTGTAGAAACTTCAAAAAGGGCTCATTTGATTTGAACTTAGAAGGGCTTTTACCCTTTTTAATTGTCGAAAGGGATTGGAGGATAACTATCACCCCTCTCACACCCACATTTCCCCAAACACATCCAATAAAAATTTTGAGATAGCCATTTTGTTCGAAGTAATTAAAAAGCGCGGACATTATGTTTTTTAAGGATGACACTCCCCCCACAGCCATCAGGGCAAGGGTTATAAGTTTTTTTTTTCTGGGGGCATGTAAGGTTTTTATGGAAAGCGCTGTCGTAGAAACTTCAAAAAGGGGTCATTTGGTTGGAAATTGAAGGGGTAGTAGCGGGAAGTGATGGAGGGAAACTAACATCCCTCTCACGCTCACCATTTCCCCAAACATATCCAATCAAAATTTTGAGATACAAATTTTGTTCAATGTAGTTGAAAGTTCTGGTAATTAGGTCTTTGAGGATGAAAACGCCCCCCCCCTAGCCCTCAGGGCAAGGGTTTTAAAATGTGCCCTTGGAGTATATAAGGTTTTTATAGAAAGCCTTGTCGTAGAAACTTAAAAAGGGCTCATTCGATTGGAAATTTAAAGGGCTAGTGCCTTCTTTAAAAGTAGAAAATGATTGAAGAGCAACTAACGTGCCTCTCACGCCCATCATGTCCCCAAACACATCCAATGAAAATTTAGATAACCATTTTGTTCAACTTAGTTGAAAATTCTGGAAATGGGGTCTTTGAGGATGATAACCCCGTTAAATCCCTCAGGGCAAGGGTTGTAATTTATGCCCAAGGGGGGCATATAAAGTGTTTATAGAAAGCGTTGACGTAGAAACTCGAAAAGAGCTCATTCGATTGGAAATTGAAACGGTTAGTAGGGAGTCAGGTATTACTCCCGTACGAACCCCATGCTGCCATCTACAATTTAGTCTAACGCTGACGGGACATAATTTATTCAAGGATTATCGATCGATTCTAATGGGGTCAAGGTCAATTGATTTGTTGTCGTTCGTCTAGGTTTAATGACTCCAGGGGGAAGTTTGCACATGCGCATTAACGGGGGAGAGATGTATTGATTGCGTAATTGAATGGGAGAGGATTTTAAAAAATTGATTTGTATAATCGGTGGAGGAATGTATTGATCCGATAACGGGAAACAGGATCACGTGCCCCCTTCTAGGCCAATCAGGGGGTCGGAAATATTAGCGGGAGAGTCATAGCTGAGAGGTTTTGTTGAAGTTCTAGTTTAATTTAGTTTTAGTTAAGAGTTTAGAGTTTTAGCTTAGAGTCTTAGCTTAGAGTTTTAGTTAGAGTTGAAGTTTAGTTTAGTAATAGTTCAGAGTTTAGAGTTTTATCTTAGAGTCTTAACTTAAAGTTTTTGTTAGAGTTCTAGTTTAGTTTAGTTTTAGTTAAGTGTATAAAGTTTTACCTTAGAGTCTTAGCTTAAAGTTTTAGTTAGAGTAGAAGTTTAGTTCAGTTATAGTTAAGAATTTAGAGTTTTAGCTTAGAGTCATAGCTTAGAGTTTTAGTTAAAGTTGTGGTTTAGTTAAGTTTTAGTTAAGAGTTTAGAGTTTTAGCATAGAGTCTTAGCTTAGAGCTTTAGTTAGAGTTGAAGTTTAGTTTAGATATAGTTAAGAGTTTAGAGATTTTAGCTTAGAGTCTTAGCTTAGAGTTTTGGTTAGAGTTCTAGTTTAGTTTAGTTTTATTAAAGAGTTCAGAGTTTTAACCTAGAGTTTTAGCCTAGAGTTTTACATAGAGTTGAAGTTAGTTTAGTAATAGTTAAGAGCTTAGAGTTTTAGCTTAGAGTCCTGACTTAGAGATTTTTTTAGAGTTCTAGTTTAGTTTTAGTTAAGAGTTTAAAGTTTTACCTTAGAGTCTTAACTTAGAGTTTTAGTTAGAGTTGAAGTTTAGTTTAGTTATAGTTAAGAATTTAGAGCTTTTGCTTAGAATCATAGCTTAGAGTTTTAGTTAAAGTTGTAGTTTAGTTAAGTTTTAGTTAAGAGTTTCGAGGTTTAGCTTAGAATCTTAGCTTAGAGCTTTAGTTAGAGTTGAAGTTTAGTTTAGTTATAGTTAAGAGTTTAGAGTTTTTAGCTTAGAGTCGTAACTTAGAGTTTTTGTTAGATTTCTAGTTTAGTTTAGTTTTAGTTAAGAGTTTAGAGTTTTACCTTAGAGTCTTAGCTTAGAGTTTCAGTTACAGTTGAATTTTAGTTTAGTTTTACTTTATAGTTTTAGCTTAGAGTTCTAGTTTAGTTTAGTTTTAGTTGAGTTTAGAATTTTAGCTTAGAGTCTTAGCTTAGAGTTTTAGTTAGAGTTGAAGTTTAGTTATAATTAAGAGTTTAGAGTTTTAGCTTAGAGTATTAGCTTAGAGTTTTAGTTAGAGTGAAGTTTACTTTAGTTATAGTTAAGAGTTGAGAGCTTTAGCCTAGAGTCTTAGCTTAGAGCTTAGCTAGAGTTGAAGTTTAGTTTAGCTATATTTAAGAGTTTGAAGTTTTATCTTTGAGTCTTAGCTCAGAGTTTTAGTTAGAGTTGAAGTTTAGTTTAGTTATAGTTAAGAATTAAGAGTTTTAGCTTAGAGTCATAGCTTAGATTTTTATTTAAAGTTGTAGTTAATTTAACTTTTAGTTAATATTTTAGAGTTTTAGCCTAGAGTCTTAGCTTAGAGTCTTAGATTAGAGTTTTTTTTGAAATTATAGTTTAGTTTAGTTTTAGTTAATAGTTTAAAATTTTAGCTTAGAGTCTTAGCTTAGAGTTTTTTTTAGACTTCTAGTTTAGTTATAGTTAAGAGTTTGGACTTTTACCTTAGAGTCTTAGCTTAGAGTTTTCGTTAGAGTTAAAGTTTACTTTAGTTTTAGTTAAGAGTTTAGAGTTTTAGCTTAGAGTCTTAGCTTAGAGTTTTTGCGAAAGTTTTAGTTTAGTTTAGTTTTAGTTAAGAGTTTTTAGTTTTTAGCTTAGAGTCTTAGCTTAGAGTTGTTGTTGAAGTTCTAGTTTTGTTTAGTTTTAGTTAAGAGTTTAGAGTTTTAGCTTAGAGTCTTATTTTAGTGTTTTATTTAGAGTTGAAGTGTAGTTTAGTTGTAGATAAGAATTTAGAGCTATAGATTCGATTTTTAACTTAGAATTTTTGATAGAGGTTTAGTTTAGCTTAGTTTATGTTAAGTGTCTAGAGTTTTAACTTAGAGTGATAGCTTAGAGTTTTAGTTAGAGTTGAAGTTTAGTTTAGTTATAGTTAAGAATTTAGAGTTTTACCTTAGAGTCATAGCTTAGAGTTTTAGTTAAAGTTGTAGTTTAGTTAAGTTTTAGTTAAGAGTTTAGAGTTTTAGTCTAGAGTCTTAGCTTAGAGCTTTAGTCAGAGTTCTAGTTTAGTTTAGTTTTAGTTAAGAGTCCAGAGTTTTACCTTAGAGTCTTAGCTTAGAGTTTTAGTTAGAGTTGTAGTTTAGTTATAGTTTAGAATTTAGAGTTTTAGCTTAGAGTAATAGATTAGAGTTTTAGTTAAAGTTGTAGTTTAGTTAAGTTATAGTTAAGAGTTTAGAGTTTTTACCTTAGAGTCTTAGCTTAGAGTTTTATTTAGAGTTCTAGTTTAGTTTATTTTTAGTTAAGAGCTTAAAGTTTTACCTTAGAGTCTTAGCTTAGAGTTTTTGTTACAGTTCTAGTTTAGTTTAGTTTTAGTTAAGAGTTTAGAGTTTTACCTTAGAGTCTTAGCTTAGAGTTTTAGTTGGAATTAAAGCTTAGTTTAGTTATAGTTAAGAATTTAGAGTTTTAGCTTGTAATCATAGCTTAGAGTTTTAGTTAAAGTTGTAGTTTAGTTTATTTATAGTTAAGAGTTAAGAGTTTTTAGCTTAGAGTCTTAGCTTAGAGTTTTATTTAGAGTTATAGTTTACTTTATTTTTAGTTAAGAGCTTAGAGTTTTGGCCTAGTGTCTTAGCTTAGAGTTTTAGTTGGAGTTCTATTTTAGTTTAGTTTTAGTTAAGAGTTTAGAGTTTTAGCTTAGAGTCTTACATTAGAGTTTTTGTTAGAGTTCTAGTTTAGTTTACTTTTAGTTAAGACTTTAGAGTTTTACCTTAGACTCTTAGCTTAGAGTTTTAGTTAGAGTTGAAGTATAGTTATAGTTAAAAGTTTAGAGTCTTAGCTTGGATTGTTAGCTTAGAGTTTTAGTTAGAGTTGAAGTTTAGTTCAGTTATAGTTAAGAGTTCAGAATTTAGAGTTTTAGTTTAGAGTCATAGCTTAGAGTTTTAGCTAAAGTTGTAGTTTCGTTAAGTTTTAGCTAAGAGTTTAGAGTTTTAGCCTAGAGTCTTAGCTTAGAGTCTTAGCCTAGAGTTTTTGTTGAGGTTCTAGTTTATTTTAGTTTTAGTTAAGAGTTTAGAGTTTTACCTTAGAGTCTTATCTTATATTTTTTGTTACATTTATAGTTTAGTTTAGTTATAGTTACGAGTTTTGAGTTTTACCTTAGAGTCTTAGCTTAGAGTTTTAGTTAAAGTTGAAGTTTACTTTAGTTTTAGTTAAGAGTTTAGAGTTTTAGCTTAGAGTCTTAGCATAGAGTTTTTGTTAGAGTTCTAGTTTAGTTTAGTTTTAGTTAAGAGCTTCGAATTTTTAGCTTAGAGTTGTTGTTGAAGTTCTAGTTTATTTTAGTTTTAGTTAATAGTTTAGAGTTTTAGCTTAGAGTTTCAGTTAGAGTTGAAGTTTAGTTATAGTTAAGAACTTAGAGTTATAGCTTAGAGTCTTAGCTTAGAGTTTTAGTTAGAGTTGAAGTTTAGTATAGTCTTAGTTAAGAGTTGAGAGTTTTACCTTAGAGTCTTAGCTTAGAGTTTTTGTTACATTTGTAGTTTATTTTAGTTATAGTTAAGAGTTTGGATTTTTAAATTATAGTCTTAGATCAGAGTTTTATTTATAGTTTAATTTTACTTTATTTTTAGTTAATAGTCTAGAGTTATAGCTTAGTCTTAGCATATAGTTTTTTTTAGAGTTCTAGTTTACTTTAGTTTTAGTTAATAGTTTAGAGTTTTTAGATTATAGTTGTTGTTGAAGTTATAGTTTAGTTTAGTTTTAGTTAAGAGTTTAGAGTTTTAGCTTAGAGTCTTAGATTAGAGTTCTTTATAGAGTTGAAGTTTAGTTTAGTAATAGTTAAGAGTTTAGAGTTTTAGCTTAGAGTCTTAGCTTAGGGTTTTTTGTTAGAGTTCTAGTTTAGTTTAGTCTTAGTTAAGAGTTTAGAGTTCTACCTTAGAGTCTTATCTTAGAGTGTCTGTTAGAGTTCTAGTTTAGTTTAGTTTTAGTTAAGAGTTTAGAGTTTTTTAATTAGAGTTTTAGCTTAGAGTTTTTTTTTAGTTCTAGTTTAGTTTAGTATTAGTTAAGGGTTTAGAGTTTTGGCTTAGAGTCTTAGCTTAGAGTTTTAGTTAGAGTTGAACTTTAGTTTAGTAATAGTTAAGAGTTGAGAGTTTTAGCTTAGAGTCTTAACTTAGAGTTTATGTTAGAGTTCTAGTTTAGTTTAGTTTTAGTTAAGAGTTTAGAGTTTTACCTTAGAGTCATAGCTTAGAGTTTTATTTAAAGTTGTAGTTGTGTCAAGTTTTATTTAAGAGTTTAGAGTTTTAGCCTAGAGTCTTAGCTTAGACCTTTAGTTAGAGTTGAAGTTTAGTTTAGTTATAGTTAAGAGTTTAGAGTTTTTAGCTTTGAGTCTTAGCTTAGAGTTTAAATAATGTTGTAGTTTAATTAATTTATATTTAAGAGTTTGGAGCTATAGCCTAGAGTCTTAGCTTAAAATTTTAGTTAGAGCTGAAGTTTAGTTTAGTTTGGTTTTACTTTATAGTTTTATCTTATAGTCTTATCCTGTAGTTTCTGTTATAGTGCTAGTTTAGTTTAGTTTTAGTTAAGATTTTATAATTTTTACCTTAGAGTCCTAGCTTAGAGTTTTAGTTAGGGTTCTAGTTTAGTTTAGTTTTCGTTAAGAGTTTAGAGTTTTACATTAGAATCTTAGCTTAGAGTTTTAGTTAGAGCTGAAGTTTAGTTATAGTTAAGAGTCTATAGTTTTAGCTTGGAGTCATAGCTTAGAGTTTTAGTTAGAGTTAAAGTTTACTTTAGTTATAATTAAGAGTTTAAAGTTTTAAATTGGAGTGATAGCTTAGAGTTATAGTCAAAGTCCTATCTTAGTTATAGTTAATATTTTAGATTATTATATTATATTCTTATCTTATAGTTTTAGTTATATCTCTAGTTTAGTTTAATTTTAGTTAAGAGTTTAGAGTTTTACCTTAGAGTCTTAGCTTAGAGTTTTAGTTAGAGTTGAAGTTTAGTTATAGTTAAGAGTTTAGAGTTTTAGCTTGGATTATTGGCTTAGAGTTTTAGTTAGAGTTGTAGTTTAGTTTGGTTGTAGTTAAGAGTTTAGAGTTATAGCCTAGAGTCCTAGCTTAGAGTTTTAGTTAGAGTTGAAGTTTAGTTCAGTTATAGTTAAGAGTTTAGAGTTTAGAGTTTTAGCTTAGAGGCTTAGCTTAGAGTTTTAGTTAAAGTTGTAGTTTAGTTAAGTTATAGTTAAGAGTTTTTACCTTAGAGTCTTAGCTTAGAGTTTTATTTAGAGTTCTAGTTTAGTTTATTTTTAGTTAAGAACTTAGAGTTTCCAAGACCTAGAGTCTGAGTTTAGAGTTTTAGTTAGAGTTCTAGTTTAGTTTAGTTTTAGTTAAGAGTTTAGAGTTTTACCTTAGAGTCTTAGCTTAGAGTTTTAGTTAGAGTTCTAGTTTAGTTTAGTTATAGTTAAGAGTTTAGATTTTTAGATTAGAGTCTTAGATTAGAGTTTTTGTTAGAGTTCTAGTTTAGTTTTAGTTAAGAGTTTAGAGCATAACCTTAGAGTCTTAGCTTAGAGTTTTAGTTAGAGTTGAAGTTTAGTTATAGTTAAAAGTTTAGAGTTTTAGCTTGGATTGTTAGCTTAGAGTTTTAGTTAGAGTTTTAGTTTAGTTTGGTTTTAGTTAAGAGTTTCGAGTTTTAGCTTAGAGTCCTAGCTTAGTTTTTTAGTTAGAGTTGAAGTTTAGTTCAGTTATAGTTAAGAGTTTAGAATTTAGAGTTTTAGTTAAGAGTCATAGCTTAGAGTTTTAGCTAAAGTTGTAGTTTAGTTAAGTTTTAGTTAAGAGTTTAGAGTTTTACTCTAGAGTCCTAGCTTATTATGTTTGTAATATCTGTAGTTTAGGTTTGTTATAGTACCGTGTTTAGAGCTTTACATAAGTGTCTCAGCTTATAGCCTAATCAATAGTCTTAGTTAACTTTAGTTTTAGTTAAGAGTTTAGAGTTTTAGCTTAGAGTCTTAGCATAGAGTTTTTGTTAGAGTTCTAGTTTAGTTTAGGTTTAGTTAAGAGCTTCGAGTTCTTAGCTTAGAGCTTTTGTTAGAGTTTAAGTTTAGTTTAATTATAGTTAAAAGTTTGGAGTTTTAACTTAGAGTCTTAGCATAGAGTTTTAGTTAGAGTTGAAGTTTACTTTAGTTTTAGTTAAGAGTTTATAGTTTTAGCTTAGTCTTAGCTTATAGTTTTTGTTAGAGTTCTAGTTTAGTTTAGTTTTAGTTAATAGTTTAGAGTTTTTAGATTAGAGTTTTTGTTGAAACTCTAGTTTAGTTTAGTTTTAGTTAAGAGTTCAGAGTTTTAGCTTAGAGTCTTAGCTTAGAGTTCCATTTAGAGTTGATGTTTAGTTTAGTAATAGTTAAGAGTTTAGAGTTTTAGCTTAGAGTCTTAGCTTAGGGTTTTTGTTAGAGTTCTAGTTTAGTTTAGTTAAGAGTTTAGAGTTTTACCTTAGAGTCTTATCTTAGAGTGTTTGTTAGAGTTCTAGTTTAGTTTAGTTTTAGTTAAGAGTTTAGAGTTTTTTGCTTAGAGTCTTAGCTTAGAATTTTTGTTGTAGTTCTAGTTTAGTTTAGTTTTATTTAAGAGTTTAGAGTTTTAGCTTAGAGTCTTAGCTTAGACTTTTAGTTAGAGTTGAAGTTTAGTTTAGTAATAGTTAAGAGTTTAGAGTTTTATCTTAGAGTTTTAGCTTAGAGTTTTATGTTACATCTCTATTTTAGTTTAGTTATAGTTATGAGTTGAGCGTTTTACCTTAGAGTCTTAGCTTAGATTTTTAGTTAGAGTTCTAGTTTAGTTTAGTTATATTTCAGAATTTTTAGTTTTGGATTAGAGTCTTAGCTTAGAGTTTTAGTTAAAGTTGTAGTTTAGTTAAGTTTTAGTTAAGAGTTTATATTTTCAGCCTAGATTCTTAGCTTAGAGTTTTAGTTAGAGTTGAAGTTTAGTTTAGTTATAGTTAATATTTTAGAGTTTTTAGCTATGAGTCTTAGCTTAGAGTTTTTGTTAGGGTTGTAGTTTATTTTAGTTTTAGTTAAGAGTTTAGAGTTTTTTTCTTAGAGTCTTAGCTTACAGTTTTTGTTGTAGTTCTAGTTTAGTTTAGTTTTATTTAAGAGTTTAGAGTTTTGGCTTAGAGTCTTAGCTTAGAGTTTTAGTTAGAGTTGAAGTTTAGTTTAGTAATAGTTAAGAGTTTAGAGTTCTAGTTAAACTAGAACTTCAATAAAAACTCTAAGCTAAGACTCTAGGCTAACACTCTAAACTCTTAACTAAAACCTAACTAAACTACAACTTTAACTAAAACTCTAAGCTATGACTCTAAGCTAAAAATCTTAATTCTTAACTAAACTAAACTTCAACTCTAACTAAAACTCTAAGCTAAGACTCAAAGCTAAGACAAAAACTCTTAACTATAGCTAAACTAAACTTCAACTCTAGCTAAACTCTAAACTAAGACTCTAGACTAAAACTCTAAACTCTTAACCATTACTAAACTTAACTTCAACTCTAACTCTGTGACTCTAAGCTAAGATTCTAAGCTAAAACTCTAAACTCAACTGAAACGAAACTAAACTAGAACTCTAATCTAAAACTATAAACTAAAACTAAACTAAACTAAACTTCAGCTCTAACTAAAACTCTAAGCTAAGACTCTAAGGTAAAACTCTAAACTCTTAACTAAAACTAAACTAAACTAGAACTCTAGCAAAAACTCTAAGCTAAGACTCTAAGCTAAAAACTCTTAGCTCTCAACTATAACTAAACTAAACTTCAACTCTAACTAAAGCTCTAAGCTAAGACTCTAGGCTAAAACTTTAAACTCTTCACTAAAACTTAACTACACTACAACTTTAACTAAAACTCTAAGCTATGACTCTAAGATAAAACTATAAATTATTAACTATAACTGAACATAACTTCAGATCTAACTAAAACTCTTAGCTAAGACTCTAAGGTAAAATTCTAAACTCTTAACTAAAACTAAACTAAACTAGAACTCTAACAAAAAACTCTAAGCTAAGACTCTAAGATAAAACTATGAACTCTTAACTATTACTAAACTAAACTTCAACTATAACTAAAACTCTAAGATAAGACTCTAATTTAAAACTCTAAACTCTTAACTAAAACTAAACTAAACTAGAACTTCAACAACAACTCTAAGCTAAAAACTCTAAGCTCTTAACTAAACCATAACTAAACTAGAACTCTAACAAAAACTCTAAGCTAAGACTCCAAGCTAAAACTCTAAACTCTTAACTAAAACTAAGCTAAACTTCAACTCTAACTAAAACTCAAAGCTATGACTCCAAGCTAAACTTATCAAATAAAACTAAACTAAACTAGAACTCTAACAAAAACTCTATGCTAAGACTCTAAGTTAAAACTCTCAACACTTAACAATAACTAAACTAAACTTCAACTCTAACTAAAACTCTAAGCTAAGACTCTAATATATAACTCTAAACTCTTAACTATAACTAAACTTCAACTCTAACTGAAACTCTAAGCTAAAACTCTAAACACTTAACTAAAACTAAACTAAACTAGAACTTCAACAATACCTCTAAGCTAAAAACTCTAAACTCTTAACTAAAACTAAGCTAAACTAGAACTCTAACAAAAACTCTATGCTAAGACTCTAAGCTAAAACTCTAAACTCTTAACTAAAATTAAGTAAACTTCAACTCTAACTTCAACTCTAAGCTAAGACTCTAAGGTAATACTCCAAACTCTTAACTACAACTAAACTAAACTAAAACTCTAACAAAAACTCTAAGCTAAGACTCTAAGGTAAAACTCTAAACTCTTAACTAAAACTAAAATAAACTAGAACCTCAACAAAAACTCTAGGCTAAGACTCTAAGCTAAGACTCTAGGCTAAAACTTTAAACTCTTAGCTAAAACTTAACCAAACTACAACTTTTGCTAAAACTCTAAGCTATGACTCTAAACTAAAACTCTAAATTCTAATATCTTAACTATAACTGAACTAAACTTCAACTCTAACTAAAACTCTAAGCTAGGACTCTAGGCTAAAACTCTAAACTCTTAACTAAAACCAAACTAAACTACAACTCTAACTAAAACTCTAAGCTAACACTCCAAGCTAAAACTCTAAACTCTTAACTATAAATAAAGTTCAACTCTAACTAAAACTCTAAGCTAAGACTCTAGGGTAAAACACTAAGCTCTTAACTAAAACTAAACTAACTAGAACTCTAACAAAAACACTAAGATAAGACTATAAGCTAAAACTCTAAACTCTTAACTAGAAGTAAACTAAACAGGAACTCTAACTAAAACTCTAAGCTAAGACTCTAAGGTAAAACTCTAAACTCTTAACTAAAACTAAACTAAACTAGAACTCTAACGAAAACTCTAAGCTTTGACTCCAAGCTAAAACTCTAAACTCTTAACTATAACTAAACTTCAGCTCTAACTAACACTCTAAGCTAAGATTCTAAAGTAGAGCTCTAAACTCTTAACTAAAACTAAACTAAACTTGAACTCTAACTAAAACTCTAAGCTAAGACTCTAGGCTAAAACTCTAGGCTCTTAACTAAAAATAAACTAAACTAGAACTCTAACTAAAACTCTAAGCTAAGACTCTAAGGTAAAAACTCTAAACTCTTAACTATAACTGAACTAAACTTCAACTCTAAATAATGCTCTAAGCTAAGACTCTAGACTAAAACTCTAAACTGTTAACTAAAACTTAACCAAACTACAAAATTAAATGAAATTCTAATCTATGAATCTAATCTAAAACTCAAAAGACTTAAGTATAACTAAACTAAACTTCAACTCTAACTAAAACTCTAAGCTAAGACTCTAAGGTAAAACTCTAGACTCTTAACTAAAACTCAACTAAACTAGAACTCTAACTAAAGCTCTAAGCTAAGACTCTAGACTAAAACTCTAAACTCTTAACTAAAACTTAACTAAACTACAACTTTAACTAAAACTCTAATAAATGACTCTAATCTAAAACTATATATTCTTAACTATAACTAAACTAGACTTCAACTCCAACTAAAACCCTAAGATAAGAATCTAAGGTAAAACTCTAAACTCTTAACCATAACTAAACTAAGCTAAAACTCTAACAAAAACTCTAAGCTATGAATGTAAGCTAAAACTCTAAATTTTTAAGTGTGACTAAACTAAACTTCAACTCTAACTAAAACACTAAGGTAAGACTCTAAGGTAAAACTCTAGACTCTTAACTAAAACTCAACTAAACTAGAACTCTAACTAAATCTCTAAGCTAAGACTCTAGACTAAAACTCTAAACTCTTAACTAAAAATTAACAAAACTACAACTATAAATAAAACTCTAACCTGTGAATCAAAGCTAAAACTAAAAATTCTTAACTATAACTAAAGAGAACTTAAACTCTAACTAAAACTCGAAGCTAGGATTCTAAGGTAAAACTCTAGAGTCTTAACTAAAACTAAACTAAACTAGACCTCTAACAAAAACTCTAAGCTTCGACTCTAAGCTAAAACTCTAAACTCTTAACTATTACTAAACTAAACTTCAACTCTAACTAAAACTCTAAGCTAAGACTCTAAGCTAAAACTCTAAACTCTGAACTAAAACTAAACTAAGCTAGATCTTCAACAAAAACTCTAAGCTAAGACTCTCCCGCTAATATTTCTAACCCCCTGATTGGCCTAGAAGGGGCACGTGATGCTGTTTCCCGTTATCGGATCAATACATTCCTCCACCGATTATACAAATCAATTTCTCGGAAATCCTCTCCCCTTCGATTACGCAATCACTACATCTCTCCCCCGTTAATGCGCATGTGCAAACTTTCACCTGGAGTCATTACATCTAGACGAACAACAACAAATCAATTGACCTTGACCCCATTAGACTCGATCGATAATCCTTGAATAAATTATGTCCCGTCAGCGTTAGACTAAATTGTAGATGGCAGCAAGGAGTTCGTACGGTAGTAATACCTGACTCCCTACTAGGGTTAGTGCCCTTTTTAATAGTCGAAAGTGATTGGAAGGATTGAAATTTTTATAGTAAAGAGCGATGTGGGTACAATATTTTTTTTTTCTTTTTAGACCAGGGCAGTTTGTATCGAAGGAGCTGTCGTTAAAACTTCGAAAAGGCTCATTCGATTGAAAATAGAATTGGATAGTGCCCATTTTAATATTTGAAAGTGATTGGAGGGCAACTGATTTCCCTCCTTCGCCCACCCTCCCATTTGCCCATTATGTTTAAAAACTAAATATTGCCTTAAGATTTAATCAAAATACACTGTGTTAATGCTAATTCCCGATAAGGCATCTCAGCGGTATCCCAAGAACGACTGAGTGTAAAGTGCAAATTATGTTCTGGCCTTGGGGAGGCATAGGGTTTTTGAGCCCTACTCATGTTAATTTCTGCTTGTTTTGAGATGGACTCAGTTATTTATTATAATTTCTGTTCGTTTTGGGTTTCATTTATTTTTGATGCTGATTTGCGGTAGTTTCACGCTTGGTAGATTATTTGACTTTATTTTTGCTCATTTTTGGTTTAATGGATTTCTTTACTTTTCTTTAAATACCTTATTTTCATGAGCTTGATTTTTACAATGGTAAAGTGTAATTCTCTAAAATAATATATCGTCTACGCTATAAGAGGAAAGCTTTCACCTCGTCAACACTTATAATGCATGCTTTGTCCTATAGTCATTATTATACAGAGACCTGCACAGGGAACCTAGAGGACTCGCTCCCCTTCCAAAATACAAAATTTCTCGAATTCCTGGGAACTCGATATGGATAGTCACTTGTGTGACCATCCTTTTATAGAAAAAAAATCGTACTCTTAGATAGGAGCTTCAAGAGTTTTCCTTCATATTAATTTCCTTGTGTAATTTTCCCCATGTCGCGCCTATTCTTCAGGAGTTTTATTCCTATTTCTAAATTTTATCAATTTTCCTGTGCTACTAGCAAAGGCGAACAACTTAACAATTAGCAAATTTTGCATATTCAGAATCACTGTCAATAAGAGAATCTGTTGTTGATTGTATTGTTACAGAAATTGGATTTTTGAAATTTCGGTTTTCGGTGAAAATTGCCGCTCTTCAATTACAGTTTGTTACTACGAGCTGTTTGATTCAACTTTCTCTAAAATATGAAGCAGGTTACTACTCCCACTTGATTTCGGTTTTTGGTGAAAAGTGCCGCTCTTTAATTACAGTTTGTTACTACGAGCTGTCTGATTCAACGTTCTCTAAAATGTGAGGGAGGTTACTACACCCTCTTTCATCCGCATTCTCACTTTCAGATTTAATATTCGTGTTCGAGAACGATAATTTCCTTGAAAATGTGTACCCCTTCAAATATTTATAGGAAGGGAGTTTCAAGTATCAAAGAGTAACTATAGAAACATCATTCCGGCAGTTTTCAGGTGAGGCACTCTAATAATTCTTTTTATTAGCAATGATCCTCAAGAACGCCCGCAAGAGATAGGGGGTATTGTCTCCTTGGAATTCACTAAAAAATGAGTACGAATATAAAACGAGAAGTATTCCCGCTTAGATCTCGGTGAAAATAAAGCTCCTGGTAGCACTTGCCACCCTTCCGGGTAATTTTCTGTTGGTACTCATGATTCCCCCCCCCCACACACTTCTCCACATTTTGTGCCGAAACGCATATAAAGGAAATAAGTTATGCTAAACAGCAGAAATTTTTCTGTAATAAAAGGGGACCTATCACTTTGTAGTTTATTACAGGTTCAGACAAGGAATGCTCCGGGGAACTAAGGGAGATAAAAATTAGTCCCCCCCTCCCAAAAAAAAAAATATTGTTATGTGAAGGCTGACAGAAATATATAAAATATGGGTAAAAAGCGTACTTTCCGAGGATTTAGGCACAGCTTCCCCCCATCAACACTAAGATAAACCGGCCCTCCACTCTACTAACCGGTGCACAATTATACACCGCTTTACATAAGTTTATCAAGCCTGAAAAAAACCAACTATTGAAGCTTCAAGCTAAATGTCTATATCAACCATTCATTTTGTATAGAGTATGTACAGAATGTTCCACAGTGTTGTATATATCTAAGAATGATAAACTCAATTTACAATTTTCGATCATATTAAATTGGTTTGTAATCTTAGAATTTTAGTCGATAGCTTTGTGACCTTCTTGTTGTTTTGCGGTATAAAACCACTTTTATTGTTTTAAAAAATAAAGTTGTGAGACAGAGTCAAACTTTACCGTAAAGAGCGAGGCGTTGAGGAGGGGACAGCCCCTTTCATATACGGAATAATTTCTGTTCGTTTTAAGTTTTAATGTCGCTCCTTACTTTCAGTTAAAAAAACTTGTTTTCTTTTATTTAATTTCTGATCATTTTTTAGTTAATGCAGCTTTTATTTTGGCTCACCGTCATTGAATAAAAAAAAAAAAATTGCATAAAAATTTTACTCTTCTTTTGCTAAATGGCTGTCTCTAAATTTGGTTCTGACGTAATTTACAAATTAACTTACGTAACGAACTTCTATATTCGTATATTTTTCTTCTGGCAAAAAATACAAAGTTGCAGATATAGTTGCAGATATTTGCAGATATGAGCTTGAAACCTCTGTAATAGGGTTTTCTGATACGCTGAATCTGACGGTGGGATTTTCATTAAAATTCTTTCACTTGTAGGGGATGTTTCTTCCCTCTTTAAAAAATCAGGTAAATTTTCTCAGGCTCGTAGCCTTTGATGAGTAATACTAAACCTAATAAAATTTATATATTTAGAATCAGCATTATAAGCCCATTCTCTTGATACATTTATTGACATCAAAATTCTGTTTTTTAAAGTCTCGATTACTATTGAGCCGTATCGCTTGTTTTTTTTTAATTTAATTTTTTATTACGTATATATTATTACGTATATGAGGGGGTTCTCCCCTTAGTCAATACCACGCTCTTTACGTTAAAAGTTAAAAAAAATTTAATTCACAAAACCCTGAATCACAAAGTCCGTTTAATTAGAATAAATAGCTCTTTTGAAAGCACTAGAAAAAACTGTAGCGTGAAGAGCGAGGTATTGACTTGGGGGAGACCCCCCTCATATACGTAATAATTTCTGTTCGTTTTAAGTTCTAATGTTGCTTCTTACTTTCAGTTGAAAAAACTTGTTTTTTTTAAATTTAATTTCTGATCGTTTTTTAAATAATGCTTGGAAATCCGGTGCACCCTTCATAGAAATGTCCCTTACCCGAAAGAAACATCCTCCACGGAAAGATTCTCCCGAATAAAAAAAAACTTTTTTTTTATTTCATTTGTGAACGTTTTTTAATTAATGCAGGTTTTGATTTTTGCTCACCTTGCATGAATGATTAAAACGAAATTTGAATATTAATTTTACTTTTATTTGGTTAAATGGCTTTCTCGAAACTAGTTGAATTTTATTTACGAACGTTTTTTATTAGTAATAAATATACGTAACTTACGAATTAACTTACGTAACGAACTTCTATATTTATATATTTTTAATACGTATATTTGGGTGTTTGCCCCCTAGTCAATACCTCGCTCTTTACGCTAAAGTTCAAATTTTGTTCCAAGTCTTTAAAAATGACCTCTTAATCACAAAGGCCGTTAATTAGAATAAATAGCTCCTATGAAAGTACTAAACAATATTTGGCTTAAAGAGCGAGGCATTGACTAGAAGGTGAACCCAATTTTATAACTAATATTTTTTTGTTCGTTTTAAGTTTTGATGTTGCTCCTTACTTTCAGTTGAAAAACTTGTTTTTTTATATTTTTAATTTCTGATTTTTTTTTTAAATTATGATGGGAAATCCGGCGCCCCCTTCATAGCAATATCCCTTCCCCCTTGAAAACTTCCTTCATGAAAAGATCCTCCCATATAACCCCTGTCCCACCCCACCCCCCACTACCAGAAAAAATTCGCCCTGAAAACGTCTGTATACTTCCCAATAACCAATACTATATGTTAACATTGGGTAAAGTTCATAACTTTCAGCCCTCCCCATGGGGGCTTCGAGGGATTAAGTCATCCTAAAAGGCATATTTATGATATTTTCGACCATGCTGAACAAAATGGCTATCTCAAAATTTTGATCGGGTGACTTTGGGAAAAAAATGAGCGTGGGAGGGGGCCTAGTTGCCCTCCATTTTTTTGGGTCACTTAAAAGGGCACTAAAACTTTTATTTCCGTTCCAATGAGCCCTCCTAAGATATTTTAGGACCACTGGGTCGATACGATCACCCCTGGAAAAAAAAACAACAAATAAACATGCATCCGTGATCTTTCTTCTGGCAAAAATAGAAAATTCCACATTTTTGTAGATAGGAGCTTGAAACCTCTACAGTAGGGTTCTCTAATACGCTGAATAAGATGGTGTGATTTTCATTAAGGTTCTATAACTTTTAGGGGGTCTTTCCTCCTTTTTTCGAAAATCAGCCAAATTTTCTCAGGCGCGTAACTTTTGATAGGTAAGAATAAACTTAATGAAACTTATATATTTGAAATCAGCATTAAAATCTGATTCTTTTGATGTATCTATTGGTATCAAAATTCCGTTTTTTAGAGTTTTGGTTAACATTGAGCCGGGTCGCTCCTTACTTACAGTTCGTTACCACGAACTGTTTGATATATATTGTTCTCATAACTCCTCGTTTAAAGTTTCGGTTACTATTAGCTTGAGTCACTCCTACACTTTGTCATCACGAACTGTTCAATAGCCTATAGACACATTTTTTTTATAGATGGATGAGAATACGGCAGTAGTAAGTGGAGGTGATGGAGATTTAACTCCCTTTTTGAATGAGCCGCATTTCAGTGGTGACGTTTGCAAAAACCTAGTAGTTGCATCAAGAAGCAAGCCTGGTAAGTTTAGCTCATTAATGCAGAAGTTTCTAAATTATGTTTTCACCTTATTTCTGTGGCTGGATTTTTATATATAGTACTACTACTAATGCTAATAACGCAACGCAGTGCCAAGCCGCCTCAGGCCAACACAACTACGCACGCTTCTCCTCTATTCTAATCTATTTAAAGCTTCCCTACTTACACAATCCCAAAAAGTACCAATTTCTCTTAAATCCTTCCTTGGGACCTCCTCCTTTCCAATTCGGGGTTTTAAGTTATGCCCTGGGGGCAGATAAGAACGATGTTGTCACAATGTATTATTTATTATTATTTTTTTCCTTTAAACCAGGGCACTTCGTATCGAAGAAGTTGTCGTAGAAATTTCGGAAAGGGCTCATTCAATTGGAAATTGGAGTGGCTTGTGCCCTTTTTAATAGTCGAAAGTGATTGGAAGGCAACTAACACCCCTTCCAGGCTCACCATTTCCTGAAACGCATCCAATCAAAATTTTTAGATAGCCATTTTGTTCAGCCTTGTTGATTTCTAGATAAAAAATATATTTTTGAAGTGGTCACTCCCCCACAACCGTCAGGGCAAGGGTTGTAAGTTATGCCCTGGGGGCATATAAGAACGATGTCTGCACAATGTATTATTTATTATTTTTTCCTTTAGACCAGGGCATTTCGAAAAAAATGTCGTAGAAACTTTAAAAAGGGCTCATTCAATTGGAAATTGAAGTGACTTGTGCCCTTTTTAATAGTCGAAAGTCATTAGAAGGCAACTAACACCCCTTTCAAGCCCACCATTTCCTGAAACATATCCAGTCATAATTTTGAGATATCCATTTTGTTCAGCGTAGTAGATTTCCACATAGAAAATATACTTTTGAGGAGGTCACTCCCCCACAACCCTCAGGGCAAGGGTTTTAAGTTATGCCCTGTGGGCAGATAAGAACGATGTTGTCACAATGTATTATTTATTATTTTTTTTTCCTTTAAACCAGGGCACTTCGCATCGAAGAAGTTGTCGTAGAAATTCGAAAAGGGCTCATTCAATTGGAAATTGGAATGGCTTGTGCCCTTTTTAATAGTAGAAAGTGATTGGAAGGCAACTAACACCCCTTCCACGCCCACCATTTCCCAAAACGCATCCAATCAAAATTTTGAGATAGCCATTTTGTTCAGCGTAGTTGATTTCTGGATAAAAATATATTTTTGAAGTGGTCACTCCCCCACAACCGTCAGGGCAAGGGTTGTAAGTTATGCCCTGGGGGCATATAAGAACGATGTCTGCAAAATGTATTATTTATTATTTTTCCCTTTAGACCAGGGCACTTCGTATCGAAGAAGGTGTCGTAGAAACTTTGAAAAGAGCTCATTCAATTGGAAATTGGAGTGACTTGTGCCCTTTTTAATAGTCGAAAGTGATTGGAAGGCAACTAACACCCCTTCCAAGCCCACCATTTCCTGAAACATATCCAATCAAAGTTTTGAGATATCCATTTTGTTCAGCGTAGTTGATTTCCACATAGAAAATAAACTTTTGAGGAGGTCACTCCCCCAAAATCCTCAGGGCAAGGGTTTTAAGTTATGCCCTGTGGGCAGATAAGAACGATGTCGGCACAATGTATTATTTATTTTTTTTTTCCTTTAAACCAGGGCACTTCGCATCGAAGAAGTTGTCGTAGAAATTTGAAAAGGGCTCATTCAATTCGAAATTGGAATGGCTTGTGCCCTTTTTAATAGTCGAAAGTGATTGGAAGGCAACTAACACCCCTTCCACGCCCAACATTTCCCGAAACGCATCCAATCAAAATTTTGAGATAGCCATTTTGTTTAGAGTAGTTGATTTCCAGATAAAAAATATATTTTTGAAGTGGTCACTCCCCCACAACCGTCAGGGCAAGGGTTGTAAGTTATGCCCTGGGGGCATATAAGAACGATGTCTGCACAATGTATTATTTATTATTTTTTCCTTTAGACCAGGGCATTTCGTATCGAAAAAGATGTCGTAGAAACTTTGAAAAGGGCTCATTCAATTGGAAATTGAAGTGACTTGTGCCCTTTTTAATAGTCGAAAGTCATTAGAAGGCAACTAAGACCCCTTTCTAGCCCACCATTTCCTGAAACATATCCAATCAAAATTTTGAGATATCCATTTTGTTCAGCGTAGTTGATTTCCACATAGAAAATATACTTTTGAGGAGGTCACTCCCCCACAACCCTCAAGGCAACGGTTTTAAGTTATGCCCTGTGGGCAGATAAGAACGATGTTGTCACAATGTATTATTTATTTTTTTTTTCCTTTAAACCAGGGCACTTCGTATCGAAGAAGTTGTCGGAGAAATTTAAAAAGGGTTCATTCGATTAGAAATTAGAGTGGCATGTGCCCTTTTAAATATTCGAAAGTGATTGGAAGGCAACTTACACCCCTTCATCACCCACTAGGTAATGAAACACATCCACTTAACGCTTATAGATATCCATTTTGTTCAGCGTAGTTGATTTCTAGATAAAAAATATGTTTTTGAAGTGGTCACTCGCCCACAACCGTCAGGGCAAGGGTTGTAAGTTATGCCCTGGGGGCATATAAGAACGATGTCTGCACAATGTATTATTTATTATTTTTCCCTTTAGACCAGGGCATTTCGTATCGAAGAAGGTGTCGTAGAAACTTTGAAAAGAGCTCATTCAATTGGAAATTGGAGTGACTTGTGCCCTTTTTGATAGTCGAAAGTCATTGGAAGGCAACTAACACCCCTTCCAAGCACATCATTTCCTCAAACATATCCAATCAAAGTTTTGAGATATTCATTTTGTTCAGCGTAGTTGATTTCCACATAGAAAATATACTTTTGAGGAGGTCACTCCCCCACAACCCTCAGGGCAAGGGTTTTAAGTTATGCCCTGTGGGCAGATAAGAACGATGTTGGCACAATGTATTATTTGTTATTTTTTTTCCTTTAGACCAGGGTACTTCGTGTCGAAAAAGAAACTACGAAAAGGGTTCATTCAATTGGAAATTGGACTGGCTTTTGCCCTTTTTAATAGTCGAAAGTGATTGGAAGGCAACTAACACCCCTTCCACCCCCACCATTTCCCAAAACAGATCCAATCAAAATTTTTAGATAGCGATTTTGTTCAGCGTAGTTGATTTATAGATAGAAAATATATTTTTGAAGAGGTCACTCCCCCAAAACCATCTGGGCAAGGGTTGTAATTTATGCCCTGGGGCATATAAAAACGATGTTGGCATAATGTATTGTTTATTATTTTTTTTTCTTTTATACCAGGGCACTTTGTATCGTAGAAGTTATCGTAGTAACTTCGAAAAGGGCTCATTCAATTGGAAATCGGAGTGGCTCGTGCCCTTTTGAAGAGTCGAAAGTGATTGGAAGGCAACTAACACCCCTTCCACGCCCACTCCCTCACACCCTACGCCATTTCCCGAAACACGTCCAATAAAAATTTTGAGATAACCATTTTGTTCAGCGTAGTGAATTTCCAGATAGAAATTATGTTATTGAGGAGGAAGGTCCCCCACAGCCCTCAGGGCAAGGGTTGTAAGTTATGTCCTGGGGACATATAAGGTTTTTAGAGAAGGCGTTGTCGTAGAAACTTCAAAAAAGTCTAATTCGATTGGAAATTCAAAGGGCTAGAGCCCTTTTTAAAAGTCGAAAGTGATTGGAGGGCAACTAACCCTCCTGTTACGACCTACATGTCCTAAAATAAATTCCATAAACCTTGTGATATGATTGTTTTTTCTAAAGTTGTTGAAAGATCTTGAAATTATCCTTTTGAGGATGACAATCCCCCCACACTCACCAAGACTAGGATGATAAGTTAGGACCTGGGGACATATAAGGTTTTACATAAAGTGTCATCGTAGAAAGTTAGAAAAGAGCTCATTCGATTGTAAATTGAAATGGCTAGTTCCCTTATTAATATTCGTAAGTTATTTGAAGGCAACTAGCACCCTTTCCACGCCCACCATTTCCTCAAACACATCCAATCAAAAATTTGAGATCAGCCTTTCTGTTTAGCGCAGTTTTCAGTTTAGGGTATTATACAGCTGAAAAGGGCATTTCCCCAATAGGTTTTAGGTCGAGGGTTATAAAATATGCCCTGAGGGCATATAAGTTTTTGTTGAAATCTTTGTCGTAGAAAACTTGAAAACAGGCTCATTCGATTTCAAATTCAAAGGTCTATTGCCCTTTTCAATAGTCAAAAGTGATTTGAGGGCAATCAACCCACCTCTCACGCCCACCTTTTCCCCAAACACATCCCATCAAAATTTTGAGATAGCCATTTTGTTCAGCGTCGTTGATTTCCAGATAGAAATTATGTTTTTGAGGAGGATGGCTGTGGGGGATTCTCCCCCACAGCCCTCAGGGCAAGGGTTGTAAGTTATGCCCTGGGGGCATATAAGGTTTTTATAGAAAGTGTTGTCGTAGAAACTTCAATCAAGGATCATTCGACTGGAAATTCATAGGGCTGGTGCCCTTTTTAATAGTCGAAAGTGATTGGAGGGCAATTAACCCCCCTCTCACGCCCACCTTTTCCCCGCACACATCCAATCAAAATTTTAAGATAGCCATTTTTTTCAACGTAATTAAAAGTTCCGGAAATTAGGTCTTTGAGGATGACAACCCCCCACAGCTCTCACAGCAAGGGTTGGACGTTATGCCCTTGGGGCATATAAGGTTTCTATAGAACGCGTTGTCGTAGAAACTTCAAATTGGGCTCAATTGATTGGAAATTGAAATGGCTAGTGCCCTTTTTAATAGTCGAAAGCAATTAGAGTGATTGGTGCCCTTATTATTAGTCGAAAGTGATTGGAAGGCAACTAACACCCCTTCCACGCCCACCATTTCTCCAAAAACATCCAATCGAAATTTTGAGATAGCAATTTTTTCCACGCAGTTTAAAGTTCAGGAAATTATACCTTTGATTAGAACACTCCCTCCACAGTCTTTAGAGAAAGGGTTATAAGTTATGCCCTTGGGGCATATAAGTTTTAATTGAAATCTTTGTCGTATAAAACTTGAAGAAGGGTCCATTCGATTGGAAATTCAAAAGGCTAGTGCCCTGTTTAATAGTCTCGAAAGTGATTTCAGGGCAAGTAACCCCCCTCTCTCGCCCACCTTTTCCCCAAACACATCCAATCAAAATTTTTTAATACCCATTTTATTCAACGTAGTTGAAAGTTTTGGAAATTAGGTATTTAAGGATGACAACACCTCCACCCCTATAGCCCTCAGGGCAAGGGTCGTATGTTATGCCCGGGGGGTATATAAGGTTTTTATAGAAAGCGATGTTGTAGAAACTTCAAAAAGGGCTCATTCAATTGGAAATTGAAAAATCTAGTGCCCTTTTAATAGCCAAAAGTGATTGAAGGGCAACTAACCTCCCTCTCACGCCCACCATTTCCCAAACACATCCAATCAAAATTTTGAGATATCCATTTTGTTCAACTTAAGTTAACGATTGTAAGTTGTGCCCTGGGGGCATATAAGGTTTATATAGAAAGTTGTTGTAGAAATTTAAAAAAGGGCTCATTTGATTGGAAATTGAAATTGCCCTTTTAAATAGTCGAAAGTGAGTGGAGAGTAATTTACCCCCTCTCACGCCCACCATTTCCCCAAACATATTCAATCAAAGTTTAGAGATAGTCATTTTGTTCAACGCAGTTAAAAGTTCTGGAAATTATGTATTTATAGATAACAAACCCCCCAGAGCCCCGAGGGCAAAGGTTGTAAGTTATGCCCTTGGGGCATATAAGTTTTTTATAGATAATTGTCGTAAAAACTTCAAAAGGGGCTCATTCAATTGGAAATTGAGAGGGCTAGTGCCCTTTTTGATAGTTGAAAGTTATTAGAGAGTAACTAACCCCCCTCTCATGCCCACCATATCCCCAAACACATCCAATCAAAATTTTCAGATAGCCATTTTGTTCAACGTCGTAGAAAGTTCTGGAAATTATGTCTTTGAGGATGACACCCTACCTCCCTCCCCCAGCCCTCAGGGCAAGGGTTGTAAGTTATACCCTGGGGGCATATAAGGTTTTTATTGAAAGCGT
Source organism: Artemia sp. Qi Xiang Cuo (assembly GCF_049724085.1). Lineage (NCBI taxonomy): Eukaryota > Metazoa > Arthropoda > Branchiopoda > Anostraca > Artemiidae > Artemia > Artemia sp. Qi Xiang Cuo. The sequence continues at coordinate 53,239,721 of NC_142797.1, read as the reverse complement.
TGTCGTAGAAACTTCAAAAGGGCTCATTTGATTGGAAATTGAAAGGGCTAGTGCCTTTTTTAATAGTTGAAAATGATGGGAGAGCGACTAATGCCCCTCTCACACCCACCATTTTCTCAGAGATATCCAATCAAAATTTTGAGATAGACATTTTGTTTAACGCAGTTGAAAGTTCCGGACATTAGGTCTTAGAGGATGACAACCACCCTCACAGCCATTAGGGTAAAGGTTGTAATTTATGCCCTGGGGGCATATAAGATGTATATAGAAATCGTTATCGTATAAACTCAAAAAGGTCTCATTCAATTGGAAATCGAAAGGCCTAGTGCCCTATTTAATAGTCGAAAGTGATTGGAAAGCTTGACATTTTTATAGTACAGATCAATGTGGGTATAATGTATTATTTTTTTGTTGTTGTTGCTGTTTAGACCAAGGCACTTCGTATCGGAGGAGCTGTCGTAGGAACTTCGAAAAGTGCTCTTTTCATTGAAAATAGAAAGGGCTTAGGCCCTTTTTAATAGTCAAAAGTGGTTGGAGGGAATCTAATTCCCCTACCACGCCCACCCTCCCATTTGCGTTTATGTTTAAAAACTAAATGTTCCCTTAAGATTAAATCAAAATGCACTGTGTTAATGCTAATTCCCAATAACGCATCTCAGCAGTATCCCAAGAACGACAGAGGGTATTATGTTCAAACTTTCGAGGCTACTTCTGCTCTTAAAATTTAACCGAATCAAAATAGCGTAAGTGTATCCAAACTATCAAAGGAAGTAAACAGATTTTTTGCGAATGGTATCAAGTTTTCTATTTCAGGTCAACTAGAGGAGGTATGAAACTAAATTAAACACTACTGTTTGTGTCCAGATTTTTAAAAGGGTGTATGTTAAAATTGCTGAAAATTTTTCTCCAGCATACAAATAGCAGGCCAAACTGTAAATTCTTAAAAAAACGAAAAGATTGGAAGTATTATTTTCTTTCTCCCTGAAAAGACTATTTCAATATAAAACGAACAGAAATTAATTAAAAAAACTTTTTCACAAAATAAGTTTTTCAAAGAAAAGTAAAGAACTTCATTAAACAAAAGTGAGCAAAAATCAAATTAAATAATCTATCACGCGTGAAACTACCACAAATCAGCAACGATGAATAAGTGAATCCCAAAACGAACAGAAATTACAATGAAGTCATACTCAGAACGATCAGGAATTAACATAAGTTGGGCTCGAAACCCCTATGCCTTGCAAGGCCAGAACATAATTTGCACTTTACTGAAAAAAATACAAATGAATGCGTATTGTCAGTTTAATTTAAATATACTGATATTTAGTAATCAAAATGTTAATATTATTTGATTTATTAAAGTTATAAAAGTAAAAACATTTATATTTTTTTCAGTAAAGTGCAAATTATGTCGGGGTTTTGAGTCCAACTTATGTTAATTTCTGCTCGTTTTGAGTTTGACTCGGTTATTTATTGTAATTTCTGTTCGTTTTGGGTTTCATTTATTTATCGATGCTGATTTGTGGTAGTTTAACGCTTGGTAGATTATTTGATTTGATTTTTGCTCTTTTTTGTTTAATGGAATTCTTTACTTTTCTTTGAAAAACTTATTTTGTCAAAAAGTTTTTTTAATTAATCTTAAAAAAGAAACATAAATCTATTTATGTCGAAAATGCTTCCATATGAACTTTTGTAATTTTTGGCAATAGCGGAAGCCAAATTAAAAAAAAAAGTGGAAGAAGAAAAAAAATATAGCCGAACAATCATCAAAATTAAGCTAAAACATATGGCACCAAAAAGTTTAAGAAGGTTTGGCTATTCTTTAAAAGGATAGTTGGTTTTGAAAACCAAAAAAATTTAGTTGTTTTAGTGACGAAAGCGTTGTCAAATTCTACGAGTCTGTTTTTCTTATCCTTCAAGTGTAAAACTACCACAAATCAGCATTGACAAATAAATGAAACCCAAAACTGACAAAAATTACAATAGATAGCCTAGTCAAACTCAAAACAAGCAAAAATTAAAAGGAGTATGGCTGACAACACTCATGTCTTCTTCAGACCAGAAAATAATTTGCTCTTTACTTAAAAAAAAAAACTTGTATTGTCAGTTTGATATACCTCTTCTGATATTTATTCCTTATAGTCTTAATACTTCTTTATTTAACAAAGTAAAAAAGTGAAAACATTCAAAATGTATTTTGTTTTCAGTAAAGTGCAAATTATGTTCTGGTCTTGAGGAGGTGTGGGGGTTTTCAGCCCTACTCATGCTAATTGTTGCTATTTTGAGTTTGAATGGGTTATTTATTGTAATTTCTGTTCGTTTTGGGTTCAATTCATTTAGTTATGGTGATGTGTGGTAGTTTAACGCTTGGAAAATTATTTGAATTCATCTCTTCATTTTTGGCTTAATGAGGCTGTTTTCTTTGGCAAACTTATTTTGTGGAAAACGTTTTTACGTTTATTTCCGTTCATTTTTTTATTGACAGGGCTAGTCTTTTTCAAATAAAAAATATTTCATATCTCTTTAATTTTTTTCTATTATACTCCATTGATTTTGCTTTGAAGATTATTTGACTTTATTTCTGCACAGTTTTTATTTTATGAGGCTCTTTACTTTTCTTTAAAAAACTTATGTTTCCCATTAACAAATACTATCTGTAAGTAATTAAATAGAAATAAAACAAGTTTTTCAACTGAAAGTGAGGAGCAACATCAAACCTTAAAACGAAATGATATTATTACATAAATGAAAAGGGTTGCCTCCTCCCCAAAACCTCGCTCTTTCTCTCTCCATGAAAAAATCCGATACTTCTGTGTTATATGCCACTGACTCAAGATTACGATGTGTAAAACTCAAAAACAAATCACTCTCCCCCCCCCCCTAGATGAATGACTCTACCTTGTACTTTTATTTTGAGATTTCTATTAGGCCTATAAAGAATTGGAAGTGCCGATTAGAACAGGTAAACCCCCCCCCCTCCCCTACAATTCATCTTATGGGCACCCATGTACAGAGCAATAGCACATCGATTGTCTCATATCCTGAATATAAGTCGGACTACTTAGCGAATCTCAGGAATATTCTCCTTCATATCTGATGAAGATAGTAACTTAGGCAAAAAATTCTATTAAGAAAATTAAAAAGTTCTTTTTAATTGCCATGATAATTACTCATCCCAGGCTATATTCTTTAGTACATCCACTATTAAGACCATTGACCACGTTTTACACCAGTAGTATAGTAATTGCCGATTCTGGACCACCTAACTCTCCCCATCATTTTACATCATTTTCAGTCCATTTTACATCATTTTAACATCAAATAATAAACATTTTGAACATTTTTCATCCCGACATTCAGCATGAAAACAGGTTCTTTGAAATAAAAGTTTGGTCTCATTTTTGTACTTTTTCACAATGTGAAAACGGGTTCTAGGCTCCATCTAGAACCCCCCCCCCCATCAATTTCCCCATTTTTATTGAATTCATACCACTTTAAATGAAAATGTCCAATATTTTCACAATTCCCATCATGAGCTTTAAGATCAAAACAGGTCTTGTGAAATAAGAATTTGATGAATTTGTTAAATAAGAGTTTAATTATAATTCCATTTTTCCTATACTGATATAATGTAATAAATTAATATGATTTAAAATCTAGTGGATAGTTAGATATGTTATTATCTTTCCCTTTTCTGTCTATAACCTTTAAATAATATCTTTATCTATTTTTTTTAATTTCTTTTCAAGGTCAGCTGCTTTAGAAACAAAGTACTTTGGTGCAAATATATCAACCATTTCACCTTTAAAATCAATGGTGATAACGATTTTCTTTCCATATTTAGTTGTAGCACATTTCATTGCTTTAATCGTGTATTCCATTCCAATGTCTAAATCTTCTTTCCTAATAGCTGAATTATATTTATTTTCCATTTTCATTTCCTTAAAAGTTCCTCCATTTATTAGGCAAGGATTTTGTTAGATAATTCTTTTTTTTCTGAATCGGAAATAATTTATAGATTAACATGTAATTATGATCAATGACATCCATGCTTGCTTTTCTTTCTGAAAATATGACGCAGTATATGATGTATGAATTATCAGGCCTATCATCTAACAAATGTTTAATTTCTATATGAGCAGTTGATCCAGATGCATAAATATTAGGTTCATGATTTGAAACATCAAAACAAAACAATCAATATACTATTCTATAGACATTATAGTTAACAACAGTTCCACTATCAACGTTTCGATGTTTATATCCTAAATGTCAAAATCTTTGATAAGCATCAGAATAATCCTCATTATTGTTACTAAAATCGCATTTTAATTTTTCTTGTGGATATTTATATCCCTTCATTCTCACTTCAGTCTTACTCATATTCTTATGATCCAAAACTATATTATTTTTTGAAACATTATCATCTTTTTCTTTTTTCTGTAATACTACAACAATTTTAGTTGTATGATATCTTTCAGAAACTACTCACCATCAATTCTTTTTCATTTTTATTTTCACTTTTATAAATATTACACGCTTCATATCTTAATTCATATGAACTCTTTTTAACTAATTTACCTTCTAACTAATTTTTTAATGAATAAACTAGGATTTAATATTGGTAGACTCCAAGATAAATACATTATATCTACTTTAAAATTTTCAGAATCTTTTTTATAATCATGTTATTCTTACTATTCCTTATCAACGCAATTTGGTGCGTAACACCTCTAAATAGGTGATTAAAATCTTGACAATACCCAAATAATCTCGATAATGGTAAATATATGCTAACTACATGACTTTCTTTTGTTTTATTATATCTTTTCAATGGACCGCTTTTAAATTCATCATTTTCCTTTCTTTTAATTGTTGGATTTTCAACTACTTTTGCAGGAGCTTTCAAAGTACTTACAAACCCAGTTTCTTATGTAAGTGAACCCATTGTTTGCGTTTTATCTTTATACCAAAACATATTTGTGGCTCCACTTCTTGAATAATTATAAGACAATTCTAATAGATTTTTAAGGGTTGTTGATATACCAACAAAATCAATAGATTTAATTGCTTCACCATTAATGATATATTCAGCATTTCTAAACAAATTAAACCCATTATTTGTTAAAGTTGCCATATGTTCAACACTCATATTCGAATCATCATCTCGTGTTATTTTAATTTTTGAAGATAGCTATCACCAGGAAGAATCCAAGATACTAAATCTTTTGTTATAAAGTTAAAATTAGATAATTCTGAAACTTTAACATTTATTTCTCTAATTTCTATAAATTCATATTTCGTTGTTGAATCATCAACAATAGGCTTTTCAAATATTTGCCGATAAGGAGCAACAACTTCATTAACCTCCATTTACATAGAGAAGAAATGTATTAAATAATATTTCATTCTAAAATTTTTAACCCCTTGCCTGTAATCAACGCATTTAAGAGATATTGAACACTTCTATATATATATACCTTTTATTATTTCCAATAGATTTTTTCATCGATTTTCTATTTTTAAATACATCATATATATTTTTTTTTCTAATTAAATCATTAATTCTTTTCCATATTCAATACCTCTGTTTTTTACTAACTCTAATCGAATTTTAATTATATTGGTATACACTGATGAGGCTCCATCTTTTATATTTTTTAGGGAAGTTTTGAATAATTCCGAGTTAGCTATATTCTTAAAGAAACTTTCAATACCAATACCGTATTGTCTTGTGTATAGCAATTGTTTTTTATTAATCAACGATTATTATAGTAAAAATTTATTAAACATTTTTACACTATCATTTACAAGAGAAAGAATGAATTGAAACTAATTTACTAAAAATTAAAACTTTTTTTCGATTTTATGCTCATTTTGTTTCAAATCTAAAACATAACCAACATTATCCCCATTCAAATCGATAAGTCTACCTAATTGATCTGTAATTGACATTTCCAAAGAACTAATACACTCTTTTCGATTTATCAAGTGATATTGTCTCTTTTTGGGGATTTCTACGATCAAGCAACTTAGTTCGGTATTAGGTACAAATGGCCATATTACATCAGATTGAACTCCGTTAACGATTGAACTATCAACTACTGGATTTTGTCCACATTTCTTGCAATAGATAGATAGATGGATATTTATTGCAGCCGCTTTGAGCCATGGCAAAAAAAAAAAATACAAAATCCCACAAAATAATAGCACATGATTATAACACTCATAGCAAAGTATAGTAGCCTACATAACAATAACAACGCAAAATTACAAAACAAAACAAGAACATAATATAGAATACAATACCATTAAACTAACATACATAGATAGATGTATGTTACATCAATCAAGGGCTATGATTACAAAAAATAGCAAATAAAAAAACAACTTACACACATACAACAATAATTTCAATACTCACCCCACCCCCTTTACAAAAATCTATCTCTATGTGACATACCCAATTTTATATTATTCAGAACTTTTGTACCTTCATTCATTTTATCTGATAATATATAATCAGTTTTAAAGCTTAAAATACTACTTAACTTAAAACTTAAAATTCATTCTTATTACCTTCAATAATAATCAAACCAATTTAATAGAATACTTTTTTTAAGAACAAACTTTTCTTTTGATAAGAACAAATTATTTTTAATTAAATTTTAAGATTATTTTGATAAATTGTATTATATTCATTTTCCTTTATTATTTTATTTTTTTAAAAGGAATCTAAAAAACTTAAAGCCTCATGTCGAACCTCATCTGATGTATTTCCAGTAGCTCTACTACCTATTAGACTGTATAAAGCTGTACGTACAAAGTTTAACAAAATCAACTAGTTTAACACATTCAGGTATTTCATACCCTTTTTTCCCACCATATTTTTGATTCAATTCACCCAATTTCTTTATAGCGTGTTGAAGGAATTCAGGATGCTCTAGATAATAATTAGGCAATTCAAAAGAGGTTGGTTCTTTAGAATAATACTTTTTATCGTTTTCATTTAACTGTTTCAGCAGTTTAGGGTCAAGATTCAAATTAAGATCATATTCTTTTGGTGATTTATCAGGAGATTTTATTTTTGGTATTTTTAATGGTTTAATACCTTGAAGTTGTGATGGTGATGGTAATGGTTCATTACCTTCAAGTTGCGATGATGTTGCTGGTAAACCGTTTCTTAACTTTTGATCTAATCTTACAGTCCAGTGTTTCAAACTATTATCATTTTTTTTTTAATTTTTCAGTAACTGGAGCATATGACTTCAGCATATTCATGAAATCCTTCTTGCTGTAAAACTGTAAAATATCTCCTTCGTATAGTTTGGAGGACACTCTTTATCAAAAATACTCTTTTTCTTATTAATTCTAACCAAATCACCAATATTAAATTTATGTTTTCGTTGTTTGAGGTTCTATGTCTGGACACAGATTTTTATACACCTTGTTTTCATTTACTTTTCTACTTGCTTCTTTTCTGTTTCATTTGGATTGATCTTTGATATGAATTATTATAATTGTCAACGAATGACGGTAATGCATCTATCCAACGTTTAGTATTGTTGTAAGTAAAATATTTCAATAATTTCTCTTTAATAGTTCTATTAAATCGTTCCACTATTTGAGCTTTCAATTCAGTATAAGACTAAAACCAATGAATTTCATAACTTTTTAAAAATACTTGAACGTTTTTCATAATGAAATCTTTACCTTTATCTGTTTATAACATTTTAGGTTTTCCATTTTAAAATAAATCCGTAAAAGCATTAATAATTTTACTTACCCGTTTTATATTTTAGAGAGATACATCAAACATAAATATTTTGTCTACGTACCAGAACTTTTACCTTTGTAAAAATAATGTGGTAATAGACAGTTGAATCGAAAGCAGAATAAAAAGGGCCAAACAGGTACAGGGAGTGAGAAAGACAAAAACAAATACAAACACACATATTCCGGCATACAAACAGACAAAGACAAACGTAGGGACAAGCATACACCCACCCAGACACACATGCACAGAGAGTGAGATAGACAAATCAGATACAAACACACGGATTCAGGCATAAAATCAGACAAGGCCAGACACCAACCCAAACACACAACCACAGGAAGTGAGAGAGACAAAAACACATACAAACACATAGATTGCGACATAGATTCCAAAAAGATTGAAAAGAAATTTGGAGAATATTCTTGGTTTTTAGAAAATCTTGGTATGGTCATGGTAAAGTTGACTCTGATTTTTCATAGACTGTTCAGAGGCCTATTTGACCAAGTCCATGAAACAACCACCCAAAAAGATCAAAAAGAAATTTGGAGTATCTTCTTGGATTTTAGAAGATGTTAACATAGTCTTAGTAAAGTCGACTTCGATAAATATGATTTTGCATAGACTGTTCAGAGGCCCATTTGACAAAGTCTTGGAAACTATCACCTGAAAAAGTTAAAGAGAACTTTGAAGAATCTTCTTGGTTTTTAGAAAATGTTAGTATGGTCTTAGCAAAGTTGACATCAATAAGTCTGATGTTGCATAGACTGTTCAAAGGCCTATTTGACCGAATCTGTGAAATAATCACCCAAAACCTATGCATAAATTTGAAATTAATAGAGTCATATATGTTTCAAGCGATAATATGACACCTATATGAGGGAAAAGATAGAATAATGCCTTTTGAAAAATATGATTTAGTTTCTGGGTTAACATAAAGCCAAATTTAATAAAATTGTATATATTTTAAGCGATAATACGACAGCCCTGTGAGGGAAATGATAGATTAAAGCCTTTCCAAAAGTATTGCTTATTATTAGGGATATGCATAAGGACGCAATTAATAATGTCGTATATATTTGAAGCGATGACATGATAACCCTGTGAGGAAAATGATACAATAAAGCCTTTTTAAAAGTATTGCTTAGTATTGGGGTATGCATAAAGTCAATTTTCCTTTAGGCATGAGAGATGAAATTTTTTGGGAGTACCAACAAGATTCATCAATGCTGATTGTGGATATTTGAGAATATCATTTCCAGAGATTATAGTGCTCAAAGAGAATGTAAACACAAAATTAATAGTTGACGATGAGGGTCAACTTTTTGTTAATAGTTCTGGTAACAAGTTACCTGTTGATAGATCTTATTGCTGTCTTTCGGGTATCAGTATTCAAATGAAATCAAAGGGAAAAACAAAGGCCTACTGTTGCACTAATATCATAAACCATATCTTGTCTACTTGCCAGAACTATTGCCTGTGTCTTTGTCTGTTTGTATGTCTGAATCTGTGTGCTGGAGTCAGTTCATTCAATGCACCCGGAGTAGTAACATCCCCTGTGCGAGCACTGTGTAAAATTTGCTGTAAATTATCTTGGGCATTCGTTTATCGATCAATTTGAAAATTATAAACATTATTGGATAGAGAACAATACAAAATATTATTTAATAAGTTGACAGAGAAGTGCCTAGTGAATTATCTTGGGCGTTCGTTTATAGATCTATTTGAAAATTATAAACATTATTGAATACCAATATGGTAAAGAAAAGTGGAAATCTATCAAGACAAAGCGATTTGGACGAGTCTAGAGGATCCACGGAATCGACTGGTAATGTTTCAAAGTTGGATAAAATCCTTGCAATCGTCGATGAAACTAAGAATGATATTTCGGAAATAAAAAGGGAAATCAGTGACATTAAGTCTAGTTTAGTGTCCCTAACGTCTCGTGATGAAGATTTGGAATTAGCAAAAGTGACCCACGAAAATGAGTTATCCAGTATCAAGCAGGAAATATCGGCACTACGTAAACAAATTGCAAAGAAACCTGGTTCTGGTGAGTTAGCTATGAGAGTACCTGTGATAGAAAACATGGATAGAAGAAGGAACATTATTCTATGGAACATTAAAAGTGAATCTAAGTCAAAAGCTAAGGAGCATGTTAACGCCTTACTTTCCGAACATCTTGGGATTAATACCCAATTTGAACTACTTGAGTTTACGGATCGATTCATCAAAATCCAGTTCCAGGATGATAAGGACAAATTCTGTATCCTTCAGGGAAACAAGAAATTGCGTGAAAGCCTGTTCAGAAGAGTAGCCAGAAGTGAATCTCCCTATGTCTATATAAGAGACGATGTGACAAAATGTGCTCGTGATATTTGTAATTCCCTCAAAATCAAACAGAAAGAAGTCAGAGAAAAGGGACTTAGTGCTTGAATCCCCCCAATCTTCCAACCTGTATTATGCTTGATTGAGAACGAAAAAAAAGTGAAGCTTAAGTGGTCTAATGTTGTGTAAGTCAGATGCATAAAAAATGTATCGGAAGTAGATTAAAGTGACTATTTAGTATGTTTGAGTGGATTTATGATTGTAGTTAGTTTGTGAGTCAGCTCAGGTATCTGTGATTAAATTTTGTTTGCCTTTGGGTGATGATAAGGATAATGGTTAAAGTGAGTATGATGTCAAGTAGTGTTTATGTATTACTTTTTTGTTCTTATTTTTTATTTTCGAAATTTTTGTTGCCTTTTATTTTTTCTTTCTTCTTTTTTTTTCATTTTTTTTATATTGGCTCACGGAGATGGGATGCAAAATTTTATTGAGTTTGGATTATGGATGAGTTAAGTATTGTAGAAATCCCTGCTGGTAGGCTGGAGGAACTGGAAAAAAATCCTCTTGATATTAATAATTTTTTTCATATATTTTCGTCAAGATCAAGATTATTCATATTATTATAAGGCACCTAAAAATATATATTTATTTATTCATGATCTTCCACCTTTAAATAATCAATTTAAACGACTATCATTTTGGAATTGTAGAGGATTGAATAGCAGCTTCAATTTTTTGTATGATTTTTTTAAAAGGTCGTCACCAGATGTGTTAGGAATTTGTGAGACATCTCTTGATGAAAATAATACATTTCAACATTATGAAAATTATACCTTTTTTCATGCTAGTCGAAAACAGAATAAGAGAGGAGGAGTTGGTATTTTTATACGAGATGTTTTTGCATCTTATTTACGTAATGAATTTATGATTTGGAATGTTGAGATGCTATTTGAGAGTTGTGTAGTAGAAGTGAATGATGGAAGAAATACTTTTTTGGTGATTGTAGTATATCAGCCACCATCGTCTAGTGTTTAAGAGTTTTTAAGTCAATATGAATCTTTGTTAGATGCCCTCGCCCAGCAACACCATCCATTTTATGTAACAGGGGATTTTAATATTGATTTAATGAGACATAATGTTTCGACATCGAATAAGGGATTAGAATTTTTGAATATTTAATTTTTACATGGTTTGTCACCTACTTGTTTACTACCATCAAGAATCCGTGATAACCATGTAACTCTTATTGATAACATTTTACATCTGAAAATTGCCTTGATACCCATATTATTTTGAATGATACATCCGATCATTGTGTTGTTACTTCTGACTTCTCTGGATCAGGAGTGGAACTTGAAAAGAGACCAAATAAAAGTTATAAAAGGATAATTAACCAGAAAAAGATAGATGAGATGACAGTAAAAATAGGATATATAGATTTGAATGATGTCCTAAATGTTGAAGACCCGAATCAGTCAATTCTTTTATTTTATAGTAAATTTAACCAAATATTTGACCAAGTATGTCCTATGGTATAAAGAAAGAGTAAGGATTTACTTCGTAAACCAAGGGCTACTGAAAGCCTGTTAAAGAGTATAAAAGAAAAAAATAGATTGTATAAGGTGAAGATGCAGTACCCAAATGAAATTAATATTGAAAATTAAAAAAAATATAAAAACCAGTTTACTCTTGATCTCAGCGAAGCAGGACATAAATATCATCAAAACAATTTTTGTAAATGTGATTCATCTTCGAAAATATAGAAAATAATAAATATAACCATAAATAATATTAACATAAGAAATATTCCATCTCACATTACAAGTCAGGAAGGAGTTAAGATAACTGATGAGAGAGGGATTGCGGAAGCATTTTCTGACCATTTTAGAAACGTTGGACATGGTCTGGTGGATCAAATTTCTGCTGGAATACAAAATCATAGAAAATATTTACCAAATAAAGTAGATAAGACTATATTTATGTACCCTATCTGGTTCTCGGAGTACCAAAAAGCCGTTGCTAGTTTGAAAATGGATTTCCGACAGGGTGTGAAGGTATATCGACTTCTCTGTTTAAAGAATTAGCTGGTGTATTTTTTCAGCCGCTTTTATGTATTTTTAATTCTTGTATAAAAAATGGATTTTTCCCAGTTTGTCTTAAAGTACCTAAAATTTTACCTTTGTTTAAAAAAGGTGATAAAGATAACCCATAAAATTATAGGCCTATTACTATTTTATCACCTGTTTCTAAAATTTTTGAAAAGATAATAAAAAGAAGATTTATTTCATTTCTGGTAAAGAATAAGTTTTTTTTTTTTTCTAATCAGTTTGGTTTTTTGAGTGGTAGATCAACAGAGCAAGCAGTAGCTGCCTTACGTCATTTCTTGTCAGAGGCTATGGATGATAGTTATTTGCCGGCAACTATTCTTTTTGACATAAAAAAAGCTTTTGATACAATAGATCATGCAATTCTTTTTGATAAGTTGAAAATTACAGGAATCCATGGAATAGCTCTGAATATAATGAGGTCCTGTTTGTCTGAAAGAAGTTGTTAAGTACAGACTTGCAAAGGATAGTCTCATATTTTACCACCAGAACGTATAGGCGTACTGCAGAGATCCGTATGGGGCCGATACTTTTTCTGATATACATAAATTATCTTCCAAATTTAATGCCTTCAGGTGATGAGTTACCAATATTGTTTGCGGATGATACAGCAATTAGTTTGAAGGTTGGCAACGAGGAGGACCTAAGATTGTCCCTGGAAACTGTTGCTTTGAATGTAAATTCTTGGTTTCATGCTAACCGATTAATACCTAATTTAGAGAAGTCGGAATTTATGGTTTTTGGGAGAATTTCGAGGTCAGTGAAGCGTATGTCATTTCAAATTATTAAGATTGGATCTTCCTCCATAAAAAGAGTGGATGTATTAGATATTTAGGTATTTATATTGATTCAACTCTCTCGTTTAAGGCACATATTAGTAAACATAAAGCAACAGTGTGCAGGAATCTCGGTTGTTTGCATAGATTAAAGTTTCTGTTTTCATGCCAAATCATGAGAACTTTATATTTTTCATTAATTGAATGTTATTTCCAGTATTACCCGAGCATTTGGATGTCGACTTTCCCTTCACATCTACGAGGACTCCAACTTGTTCAAAATAAATCGATAAGAATCCTGGACCATTTTTTAGCACACCCTAGGAAGACAGAAGAATTATCTTAAATTAAAACATCTTTTCTATTTCTTGATATTCTTGATTTACAACAAATTTTTCACCTTAATTTGGGCATATGGTTTTTGAAAATCTAATATAAAGATCATTTTTTCAATGGTATGAAATTTTTGGTTGAAAATAAACATAGCCGTTTATCAAGAGTTAGGATTAAGTTTATTTTCCCGTTTGTTAAAAATGAGAGATCAAAACTAAGTTTAAGATATCTACTTCCTCAGATTGCGAATAAATATAAGTTATTTGAATTAGTAAGTGAATCACCATCACTGTACATATATAAAAATAAATTGAAAAAGATGGTCCTTTCAGCCTACAGTAGTGGGGATTGATTGTATTATTGATTTATTTATAAATTGTTAAGTAAATCCCATCCCTATCTCCGTGAGTTGATAGTTAAGTTATGTTTTCTTCTTGTTATTTTTTTTCTTCTTAAAATTTATTTTAAAAATTGTTATGTTCTTATCAATTTTTCTTTTCTTTCTTGAAGCTATGTTAGCGGGAAGTGTAATTTCTTTTTCCTATTTTTTTTTTTATAAAGGAGACATTACGAGATTCCTCTCTTTTCCTTTGTATAAAATTTATGCATATGTTTTCTTTAAACAAAAGTCAATTCAAGTCAAGTATGTGTTTTTGTCTCTCTTACTCTCTGTGCCGGTTTGTCTAGGCGGGTGTTTGCTTCTCCCAGTGTTTGTCTTTGTTTGTATATCTGAATATGTGTGTTTGCCTGTGTTTTTGCCTCTCTTAGTCTCTGTGTGTCTGAATGGGCTATTGCTTCTTCCCCGCGTTTCCCATTGCCAACCAGACACACAGGCACAGAGAGTGAGAGAGATAAAAACACATACAAACACAGAGATTCAGACATACAAACAGACAAAGACAGACATTGGGAAAAACAAACACATGCCAGATACACAGGCACAGAGAGCGAGAGAGACAAAAACACGTACAAACACACAGATTCAGACATACAAAAAGATAAAGACAGACACTGGGACAAACAAATACCTTCCCAGACACACAAGAAGAGAGAGTAAGAGATACAAAACACGCGGATTCAGACATACAAAGAGACAAAGACAGACCCTGGTATAAGCAAACAGACCCACAAGCACAGGGAGTGAGAGACACAAAAACACATAAGAACACACAGATTCAGACATACAAACAGACAAAGACAGACACTGGGACAACCATACATGCTGAGACACAGAGGCACAGAGAGTGAGAGAGATAAAAAAAAACACATACAAACCCACAGATTTCGACATTCAAACAGACAAAGACAGACACTGGGACAAGCAAAAACCCGCCCAGAAACAGAAGTACAGAGAGTGAGAGAGACAAAAACAAATGCAAACACACAGATTCAGACATACAAACAGACAAAGACAATCACTGGGACAAGCAAACCCCTGCCCACACACATGTACAGAGAGCGAGAGAGACAAAAACTAATACAAATACACAATTGAGACATACAAACAGACAAAGACAGACACAAGGACAATCAAACATCCGCCCAGACACACAGGCACAGAGAATGAGACAGACAAAATCACATATAAGCACACAGATTCAGACATACAAACCGACAAAGATAAACATAGGGACAAGCAAACACCTACCCAGATATACAGGCACAGAGAGTGAGTAATACAAAAACACATACAAACACATAGATTCCGACATAGATGCCGAAAGGATTAAAAAGAAATTTGGAGAATATTCTTAGTTTTTAGAAGATGTTAGCATACTCTTAGTAAAGTTGACTTTAATAAATATGATTTTGCATAGACTGTTCAGAGGCCCATTTGACAAAGTCTTAGAAACTATCACCCGAAAAAGTCAAAAAGAAATTTGAAGAATCTTCTTGGTTTTTAAAAAATTTTAGTATTGTCATAGTAAAGTTGACATCAATAAATTCGATTTTGTGCAGACTGTTCAGATGCCTATTTGACCAAATCTGTGTAATAATCATCCAAAACCTATACATAAATTCGAAATTAATAGAGTCGTATATATTTGAAGCGATGATATGACACCTATATGAGGTAAATTATAGAATAATGCCTTTTGAAAAATATGATTTAGTTTTGGGGTTAACATAAAGCCAAATTTAATAAAATTTTAAAAATTTTAAGTGATAATACGACAGCCATGTGAGGGAAATGATAGATTAAAGCATTTTCAAAAGTATTGCTTATTATAAGGGATATGCATAAGGACGCAATTAATAATGTCGTATATATTTTAAGCGATGATACGACAACCCTATGAGGGAAATGATACAATAAAGCCTTTTGAAAAGTATTGCTTAGTATTGGGGTATGCATAAATCCAAAATTAATAAAGTCATGAGAGATTAAATTTCTGGGGAGTACCAAAAAGATTCATCAGTGCTGATGGTGGATAAGTGTGAGCATCATTTCCAGAGATTATAGTGCTAAAAGAGAATGTAAACATAAAACTAATAGTTGTCGATGAGGGTCAACTTCTTGTTAATGGTTCTGGTAACACGTTACCTGTTGATAGATCTAATTGCTGTCTTTCCAGTATTAGTATTCAAATGAAAGCAAAGGGAAAAAAAAGGTCTACTTCTACACTAATGTCATAAACCATATCTTGTGTACTTGCCAGAACTGCTACCTGTGTCTTTGTCTGTTTGTATGTCTGAACTTTTGTGCTGATATGTGTTTTTGTCTCTCTTACTCTCTGTGCCCGTGTGTCTAGGCGGGGGTTTGCGTGTCCCAGTGTTTGTCTTTGTTTGTATATCTCAATATGTTTGCTTGCATGTGTTTTTGCCTCCCTTCCTCTCTGTGTGTCTGTGTGGGTTATTGCTTGTCCCCCTGCGTGTCCCTTTGCCACCCATTCACACAGACACAGAGAGGGAGATAGACAAAAACACATACAAACACACAGATTCAGATATACAAACAGACAAAGACAAACACTGAGTCAAACAATCGCACGCCACGATACACCGGCAAAGAGAGCGAGAGAGAAACACATACAAACACAAAAATTCAGACATTCAAACAGACAAAGACAGACACTGGTACAAGCAAACGCCCACCCAAACACACAGGCACAGAGAGTGAGAGTGACAAAACACATACAAACACACAGATTTAGACATACAAACTGACAAAGACAGACACTGGGACAAGCAAACACCTGCCCAGACACGCAAGAACAGAGGGTAAGAGATACAAAAACTCATACAAACACGCGGATTCAGACATACAAACAGACAAAGACAGACCCTGGTATAAGCATACACCCACCCATACACACAGGCACAGAGAGTGAGAGAGACAATATCACATATAAGCACACAGATCCAGACATACAAACCGACAAAGATAAACATAGGGACAAGCAAACACCTACCCAGATATACAGGCACAGAGGGCGAGTAATACAAAAACACATACCAACACATAGATTCCGACATAGATGCCGAAAGGATTAAAAAGAAATTTGGAGAATATTCTTGGTTTTTAGAAGATGTTAGCATACTCTTAGTAAAGTTGACTTTAATAAATATGATTTTGCATAGACTGTTCAGAGGCCCATTTGACAAAGTGTTAGAAACTATCACCCGAAAAAGTCAAAAAGAAATTTGAAGAATCTTCTTGGTTTTTAGAAAATGTTAGTATTGTCATAGTAAAGTTGACATCAATAAATTCGATTTTGCGCAGACTGTTCAGATGCCTATTTGACCGAATCCGTGTAATAATTATCCAAAACCTATACATAAATTCGAAATTAATAGAGTCGTATATATTTGAAGCGATGATATGACACCTATATGAGGAAAATTATAGAATAATGCCTTTTGAAAAATATGATTTAGTTTTGGGGTTAACATAAAGCCAAATGTAATAAAATTTTAAACATTTTAAGCGATAATACGACAGCCATGTGAGGGAAATGATAGATTAAAGCATTTTCAAAAGTATTGCTTATTATTAGGGATATGCACAAGGACGCAATTAATAATGTCGTATATATTTGAAGCGATAATACGATAACCCTATTAGGGAAATGATAGAGTAAAGCCTTTTTAAATGTATTGCTTAGTATTGGGCTATGCATAAAGTCGAAATTAATAAAGTCATGAGAGATTAAATTTCTGGAGAGTACCAAAAAGATTCATCAGTGCTGATGGTGGATAAGTGTGAGCATCATTTCCAGAGATTATAGTGCTAAAAGAGAATGTAAACATAAAACTAATAGTTGTCGATGAGGGTCAACTTCTTGTTAATGGTTCTGGTAACACGTTACCTGTTGATAGATCTAATTGCTGTCTTTCCAGTATTAGTATTCAAATGAAAGCAAAGGGAAAAACAATGGCCTACTTCTGCACTAATGTCATAAACCATATCTTGTGTACTTGCCAGAACTGTTACCTGTGTCTTTGTCTGTTTGTATGTCTGAACTTTTGTGCTGATATGTGTTTTTGTCTCTCTTACTCTCTGCGCCCGTGTGTCTAGGCGGGTGTTTGCGTGTCCCAGTGTTTGTCTTTGTTTGTATATCTCAATATGTTTGCTTGCATGTGTTTTTGCCTCTCTTCCTCTCTGTGTGTCTGGGTGGGTTATTGCTTGTCCCCCGCGTGTCCCTTTGCCACCCAGACACACAGACACAGAGAGGGAGATAGACAAAAACACATACAAACACACAGATTCAGATATACAAACAGACAAAGACAAACACTGATACAAACAATCGCACGCCACGATACACCGGCCAAGAGAGCGAGAGAGAAACACATACAAACACACAGATTCAGACATACAAAAAGATAAAGACAGACACTGGTACAAGAAAAGGCCACACAAACACGCAGGCACAGAGAGGGAGAGAGATGAAAACACATACAAACACACAGATTTAGACATACAAACTGACAAAGACAGACACTAGGACAAGCAAACACCTGCCCAGACACACAGGTACAGAGGGTAAGAAAGACAAAAACACATACAAACCCACAGATTCAGACATACAAACAGACAAAGACAGACCCTGGGATAAGCAAAAACCCACCCAGACACACAAGTACAGAGTGTGAGAGAGGCAAAAACACATACAAACCCACAGATTCAGACATACAAACAGACAAAGACAGACACTGGGACAACCTTAAACCCGCCGAGACACAGAGGCACAGAGTGAGAGAGACAAAAAAAACATATAGAAACCCACAGATTCAGACATTCAAACACACAAAGACAGGCACTGGGACAAACAAACAACTGCCTAGACATACAGGGACAGAGAGTGAGACAGACATAAACACAAACAAACAGAAAGATTCAGACATACAAAAAGACAAAGACAATCACTGGGACAAGCAAACACCTGCCCAGACACACATGTACAGAGAGTGAGAGAGTCAAAAACAAATACAAATACACATATGCAGACATGCAAACAAACAAAGACAGTCACAAGGACAAGCAAACACCCGCCCAGACACACCGGCACAGAGATTGAGAGAGACAAAATCACATACAAGCACACAGATTCAGACATACAAACGGACAAAGATAAACATAGGGACAAGCAAAAACCCACCCAGATATACAGGCACATAGAGTGAGTAAGACAAAAACACATACAAACACATATATTCCGACATAGATTCCAAAGGGATTAAAAAGAAATTTGGAGAATATTCTTGATTCTTAGAAAATGTTGATATGGTCATGGTAAAGTTAAGTACAATAAATATGATTTTGCATAGATTGTTCAGAGGCCTATTTGACCAAGTCCATGAAACAATTCCCCGAAAAGATTAAAAAGAAATTTGGGGAATATTCTTGGTTTTTAGAAGATGTTTGGCATACTCTTAGTAAAGTTGACTTCAATAAATATGATTTTGCATAGACTTTTCAGAGTCTTGGAAACTATCATTTGACAAAGTCTTGGAAACTATCACCCGAAAAAGTTAAAAGGAAATCTGAAGAATCTTCTTGGTTTTTAGAAAATATAGTATGGTCTTAGTAAAGTTGACATCAAAAAATCTGATTTTGCACAGACTGTTCAGAGGCCTATTTGACCGAATCCGTGAAATAATAACCCAAAACCTATACATAAATTCGAAATTAATAGAGTCGTATATATTTGAAGCGAAGATATGACACCTATATGAGGGAAATGATAGAATAATGCCTATTGAAAAATATGATCAATTTTTGGGGTTAACATAAAGCCCAATTTAATAAAATTGTAAATATTTTAAGCGATAATACGACCTCCCTGTGAGGGAAATGATAGATTAAAGCCTTTTCAAAAGTATTGCTTATTATTAAGGATCTGCATAAAGACTTGACTTTGACTTATCGCTCTTGCTCAGCAGGATCGCCAGCATAGAGGGAACTGGTTGACAGTGCTGTAAGTCTTCTCCAAGCGGCCCCTGTCCAGGGCTAAGGATGGGGCCTCATTTGGGTCGATGTTGCGGTTGAAGAGGCGTTGATTCATAACTTCAGCCCATCTGGTGCGCGGCCTACCCCGAAGACGTTTCCGGACAATCGAGGGATTGAAGTCCGATATGATCCTTTCGGGGGTAGTTGGTGGGAGGCGGTGTAAGTAGCCGTACCATCTTAGAGAACGAGCTAAACATGCATAAAGACGCAAATAATAATGTCGTATATATTTTAAGCAATGATACGACAACCCTATGAGGGAAATGATACAGCAAAGCCTTTTTAAATGTATTGCTTAGTATTGGGGTATGCATAAAGTCAAAATTAATAAAGTCACGAGAGATTAAATTTCGATAAAATAAAAGGACAAAAAATGGATAAAATCCTTTTTAATAGACAGTGTATAGAAAATTCACAAAAAATACCAGATATTTCGGTCACCTATGCAGTGACCGTCATCAGTAGTAAAACTAAACTAAACAATTTAAAACAAAAGCTTATATACGAAATCAAATAAAACTATATATTGTTTAAATCTCTAATTCTTTCAAACAGTTCGTAGTAACGAACTGTAAGTAAGGAGCGACCCGGCTCAATGGTAACCGAAACTGTAGAAAACTGAATTTTGATACCAATAAATGCATCAACAAAACCAAATTTTAATAATAATTTTAAACATGGGAGTTTTATCAAGATTGGTCTTACCTGTAAAAAGTTACGCACCTGAGAAATTTGGCTGACTTTCTTAAAAAGGGGAAAAGACCCCCTGAAAATTTCGTAACCTAAATGAAAGTCACACCATCAGACTTAGCGCATAAAAGAACCTTACTGCAAATATTTCAAGCTCTTATCTGCAAAAATGTGGAATTTTGCATTTTTTGCCAGAAGAAAGATCACGGATGCGTGATTATTTTTGTTTGTTTGTTTGTTTGTTTTTTTTTGTTTTTTTTCCAGGGGTGATCGTATTGACCCAGTGGTCCTAGAATATCGGGGGAGGGCTCGTTCAAACGGAAATTAAAAATTCTAGTGCTCTTTTTAATTTACCCAAAAAAATGGAGGGCAACTAGGCCCCCTTCCACGCTAATTTTTTTCCAAAATCACCAGCTCAAAATTTTGAGATAACCATTGTGTTCAGCATTGTCAAAAATATAATAACTATGTCTTTTAGCATGCCTTAATCCTCCGAAGTCCCCGGGGGGAGGGCTGAAAGTTATGAACTTTACCCTATGTTAACATATAGTATTGGTTATCAGTAGTACAGATATAACGATTACAAGCAGAGTTTCTCCCCATATAGCTATAATGATTACAAGCAGAGTGTCTCCCCATATAGATATAACGATTACAAGCGCACAGTCCCACCATATATCTATAATGCTTTCAAGTGCACAGTACACCCGCCAATACAAGCACACAGTGTAATGACCGGATTCAACCACTATGAAAAATTCGTGCTGATCTCTGTTCAAAGTGCGTCATGTTTTCATGGTAGTGATTCGTTTCCTTTGTATGAAATTGTGAAATTCTGTCTGTAAATTAATTTGTTTAATTAATTTACATAAATTAATTTATCATTAATTAATTTACATAATTACATTAATTAATTATTTGTTTTTTTTTGTTGTTTTTTTTTAACTTTTTTTTCAGAGTTCATTTTGGATTTTTAAATTCTCTTGATTTTTCAAAGTTCATTTTGAATTTCTTTCATTGAAATGCAAGAGTTGGATTATTTCAGTGGTGTTTTGTCGTGGTTTACCATGTCACAGTTACATTCTCTTAATTTGTCAAAGTTCATTTTGAATTTCTTTCGTTGAAATGCAAGAGTTGGAAT
Organism: Artemia sp. Qi Xiang Cuo; assembly: GCF_049724085.1. Classification (NCBI taxonomy): domain Eukaryota; kingdom Metazoa; phylum Arthropoda; class Branchiopoda; order Anostraca; family Artemiidae; genus Artemia; species Artemia sp. Qi Xiang Cuo. The sequence continues at coordinate 53,218,120 of NC_142797.1, read as the reverse complement.
ATTTCAGTAGTGTTTTGTTGTGCTTTACCTTGTCACAGTTACATTCTCTTGATTTTTCAAAGTTCATTTTGAATTTCTTTCGTGAAATGCAAGAGTTGGAATATTTCAGTAGTGTTTTGTCGTGGTTTACCATGTCAAAGTTACATTCTCTTGATTTTTCAAAGTTCATTTTGAATTTCTTTCATGAAATACAAGAGTTGGAATATTTCAGTAGTGTTTTATCATGGTTTACCTTGTCCCAGTTACATTCTCTTGATTTTTCAAAGTTCATTTTGGATTTCTTCACTTGAAATGCAAGAGTTGGAATATTTCAAAGTGTTTTGTCGTGGTTTACCTTGTCACAGTTTCATTCTCTTGATTTTTCAAAGTTAATTGTGGATTTATTTCCTTGAAATGCAAGAGTTGGAATATTTCAGTAGTGTTTTGTTATGGTTTACCTTGTCACTGTTACATTCTCTTGATTTTTCAAAGTTCATTTTTAATTTCTTTCGCGAAATTCAAGAGTTGGAATATTTCAGAAGTGTTCTGTCGTGGTTTACCTTGTCAGAGTTACATTCTCTTAATTTTTCAAAGTTCATTTTGAATTTCTTTCGTTGAAATGCAAGAGTTGGAATATTTCAGTAGTGTCTTGATGTGCTTTACCTTGTCACAGTTACATTCTCTTGATCTTTCAAAGTTCATTTCGGATTTCTTTCGTTGAAATGCAAGAGTTGGAATATTTAGGTAGTGTTATGTTGTGCTTTACCTTTTCACAGTTACATTCTCTTGATTGTTCAAAGTTCATTTTGAATTTCTTTCGTGTCATGCAAGAGTTGGAATATTTCAATAGTGTTTTATCGTGGTTTACCTTGTCACAGTTACATTCTCTTGATTTTTCAAAGCTCATTTTGGATTTCTTTCATTGAAATGAAAAAGTTGGAATATTTCAGTAGTGTTTTGTCGTGGTTTACCTTGTCATAGTTACATTCTCTTGATTTTTCAAAGTTTATTTTGGATTTTTTTCCTTGAAATGCAAAAGTTGGAATATTTCAGTAGTGCAGTTGTCATTTCAAACAGACTGACGGTTATACAACATGGTCGTAGGTCGAATCCATTAATACCATCAACTAAGAAAGTATGTTCGCATGATAGTGTTATTGTAGCCTTGAATGCTGACAAGGAGAAGTATATAAACTATGAAATAAGTAAAAGTGGTAGCACTATTGGAAATGTATGCGTGCATTGTCATGAAAGTAAGGAATTAAATTTCTTTGGAGTACCAAAAAAATTAAACTCTTATGACAGTGGATATGCGAGATTGAGTTCTCCGGAGATGATCGCACTAAAAAAGAATGCCAGCATAAAAATAATAGTTGATGAAGAGGGGCATCTTCTTGCTAGTGCTTGTGGTAACGTGTAACCAAGTGTTAAACCATATCGTCAGCTTTCGGGTATTAGCATTCAAATGAATGCAAAGACAAAAAGAAAGGCCTACTCATCTGCTAATATCATAAACCATATCTTGTCTACGTGCCGGAACTGTTACCGGTGTAAAAATAGTGTGATAATAGACAGTGAAGTTGCCAGAAAAATAAAAAAAGGTATTGGCAGAAAATATCACTATGGAATATAAAGATGAATCGATGAAAAACAAAGTAACAGCAAACGTTACTGCCATTGATCAAACAGTCAATGAACCAAATAATACCAAAGACGAAAAGCATATTGAGCCTGTCGATGACACACCTAAAAAAATTGTGTATGACTCAAAATGGAATAATGATTATTCTACTGATTACGAACTAAAAGAAGACAACAGCTATAGTATCAAGAGAGAACACGGTGAACCATTTTATGGAACAGATTCAAAATGACCAAAGTTGTTCATTGATATTAATAATGTATAATAACAATATATTTTTTGTATTAATATTCTACATGACATTATTTCATTAAAAATATGTTATGCATTACATTGTTATGTGTTCATTATTTTTAGAGTAAGCCAGCATATCAAACGTTTAGAATGTCTATTAAAACATCAGAGATGTAAGAAAAGGAATTTGCATACATCATATGTCGGATAGATAGGTTAACATAGAGAAAATCTAAGTATAAGAATGAATAAATTCTCTTTCAACATCTATTGACAAATACTTGAGATAACATTGACAAAATCGATCTATTAGAATGAATAAATTCTTTATCATCAGCCGTTGTCGGATTCGTCATTATGAAAAAATTGTAAGTAATTAATTGCATACACAATACAGAAATTATAAAAAAAAATAATTAGGCATTGAGATAGGCAAACATCCGCCCAGACACATAAGCATAGGAAGTGAGAGAGACAAAAAAACGTATAAATGTAAGGATTCAAGCATACAAACCGGCAGAGACAGGTACTGAGATAAGCAAGAACCCGTCCAGACACATAAGCAGAGGAAGTGAAAGAGACAAAAACACATATAAATATATATATTCTGACATACAAATCGACAAAACAGTCACTGAGATAAGCAGACATCCGCCCAGACACATAGGCAAGGAGAGTGAGAGAAACAAAAACATATGCAAATATATTGATTCAGACATAAAAACCGACAGAGACAGGCATTGAGATAGGGAAACACCCACCCAGGCACATAAAAAGAGGAAGTGAGGGAGACAAAACACATATAAATGTAAGGATTCTGACACACAAACCAACAAAGACAGGCATTGAGATAGGCAAAACCCTGCCCAGACACATAAGCAGAGGAAGTGAGGGAGACAAAAACACATATAAATATATAGATTCAATCATACAAACCGACAAAGACAGGTACTGAGATAAGCAAACACCCGCCCAGAAACATGAGCAGAGGAAGTGAGAGAGACAAAAACACATATAAATGTAAGGATTCTGACATACAAAGCAACAATCACCATAATTGAGATAGGCAAACATCTGCCCAGACACATAGGCAAGGAGAGTGAGAGAGACAAAAACACATAAATATATGGATTCAGGCATACAAACCGGCAGAGACAGGCACTGACATAAGCAAACACCTGCCCAGACACATAAGCAGAGGAAGTGAGAGAGACAACAACACATATAAATGTAAGGATTCTGACATACAAAGTAACAATTACAGGCATTGAGATAGACAAACATCCACCCAGACACATAGGCAAGGAGAGCGAGAGTGATAAAAGAACATATAAATATATAGATCAGGCAGACAAACCGACAGAGACAGGCATTGATATAGACAAAAACCCCCCCAGACACATAAGAAGAGAAAATAAAAGAGACAAAAACACATATAAATATATAGATTCTGACATACAAATTGACAAAGACAGGCATTGAGATAAGCAAACATCGGCCCAGACACATAGGCAAGGAGAGTAAGAGAGACAAAAACACATGCAAATATATAGATTCTGACATATAAATCGACTAAGACAGGCATTGAGATAGGCAAACACCCGCCCAGACACATAAGCAGAGGAAGTGAGGGAGACAAATAAACACATATAAATATATGGAATCTGACATACAAACCGACAAAAACAGGCATTGAGATACGCAAAAATCCGCCCAGACACATAAGCTGAGGAAGTGACAGAGACAAAAACACCTATTAATATATAGATTCTGACATACAAATCGACAAAGACAGGCATTGAGATAAGCAAACATCCGTCCAGACACATAAGCAGCGAGAGTGAGAGAGACAGAAACACATGCAAATATATTGATTCTGACATGCAAACCGACAAAGACAGGCATTGAGATAGGCAAACATCCACCCAGACAAATAAGCAGAGGAAGTGAGAGAGACAAAAGCACATATAAATATAAGGATTCTGACACACAAACCAAAAAAGACAGGCATTGAGATAGGAAAACACCTGCCCAGACACATAAGCAGAGGAAGTGAGGGAGACAAAAACACATATAAATATATGGATTCAGGCATACAAACCGACAGAGACAGGTACTGAGATAAGCAAACACCCACCCTGACACATAAGCAGAGGAAGTGAGAGAGACAAAACACATATAACTGTAAAGATTCTGACATACAAAGCAACAATCACCATCATTGAGATAGACAAACATCTGTCCAGACACATAGGCAAGGAGAGCGAGAGTGACAACAACACATATAAATATATAGATTCAGACATACAAAGGAACAATCACAGGCATTGATATAGACAAATATCCGCCCAGACACATAGGCAAGGAGAGCGAGAGTGACAAAAACACATATAAATATATAGATTCAGACATACAAAGGAACAATCACAGGCATTGAGATAGGCAAACACCCGCCCACACAAATAAGCAGAGGAAGTGAGAGAGACAAAAACACATATAAATGTAAGGATTCTGACATACAAAGCAACAATCACTATCATTGAGATAGACAAACATCCACCCAGACACATAGGCAAGGAGAGCGAGAGTGACAAAAACACATATAAATATATGGATTCAGGCATACAAACTGACAGAGACAGGCACAGAGATAAGCAAACATCCGCCCAGACACATAAGCAGAGGAAGTGAGAGAGACAAAAACACATATAAATGTAAGGATTCTGACATATAAAGCAACAATCACCATCATTGAGATAGACAAACATCCACCCAGACACATAGGCAAGGAGAGCGAGAGTGACAAAAAAACACATATAAACATATAGATTCAGACACACAAAGGAACAATCACTGGCATTGAGATAGGCAAACACCCGCCCAGACACATAAGCAGAGGAAGTGAGGGAGACAAAAAACATATATAAATATATGGATTCTGACATACAAATCGATAAAAACAGGCATTGAGATAAGCAATCATCCGCCCAGACACATCAGTAGAGGAAGTGAGAGAGACAAAAACACCTATAAATATAGATATTCTGACATACAAATCGACAGACAGGTATTGAGATAAGCAAAGAGCCGCCCAGACACATAGGCAGGGATAGTGAGAGAGACACAAACACATGCAAATATATTGATTCAGACATACAAACCGACAAAAACAGGCATTGAGATAGGCAAACATCTGCCCAGATACATAAGCAGAAGAAGTGAGAGAGACACAAACACCTATAAATATATAGATTCTGACATACAAATTGAGAAAGACAGGCAGTGAAATACGCAAACATCTGCCCAGACACATAGGCAGGGAGATTGAGAGAGACAAAAACACATGCAAATATGTTGATTCAGCCATACAAACCGACAGAGACAGGCATTGAAATAGGCAAACACCCGCCCAGACACAAGCAGAGGAAGTGAGGGAGACAAAAACACGTATAAATATATGGATTCTGACATACAAACCGACATTGAGATAGGCAAACATCCGCCCAATCGCATAAGCAGAGGAAGTGGGAGAGATAACAACACATATAAATGTAAGGATTCCGACACACAAACCAGCAAAGACAGGCATTGAGATAGGCAAACGCCCGCTCAGACACATAAGCAGAGGAAGTGAGGGAAACAAAAACACAAAGTTGGGTTGATCAAGGTTCACTTAGAGTGGCGCGCCACTCTCAGTGAACCTAGATCAACCCAACTTTTTGGATATCTCTCTCCTTATGACTGTGCATCTGAGCGAGAGTTTGCCTATCTCAATGCCTGTCATTGTTGGTTTGTATGTCAGAATCTATTTATTTATATGTGTTTTTTTTGTCTCTCTCTCTCACTTCCTCCGCTTATGTGTCTGGGTGGGTGTTTGCCTATCTCTAAGCCTGTCATTGTTGCTTTGTATGTCTGAATCTATATATTTGCATGGGTTTTGTCTCTCTCACTCTCTGGGCCTAAGTGTCTGGGCGGATGTTTGCTTATCTCAGTGTCTGTCTTTGTTGGTTTGTATGTGAAAATCCATTTATATATTAGTGTTTTTGTCTCTCTCACTTCCTCTGCTTATTTGTATGGGTGGATGTTTTCCTATCTCAATGCCTGTGATTGTTGCTTTGTATGTCAGAATCCTTACATTTATATGTGTTTCTGTCTCTCTCACTTCCTCTGCTTATGTGTCTGGGTGGGTGTTTGCTTATCTCAGTGCCTGTCTCTGTCGGTTTGTATGCCTGAATCCATATATTTATTTGTGTCTTTGTCTCCTTCACTTCCTCTTCTTATTTGTCTGGGCGGGTGTTTGCCTATCTCAATGCCTGTCTTTGTTGCTTTGTATGTCAGAATCATTACATTTATGTGTGTTTTTATCCCTCTCACTTCCTTTGCTTATGCGGGTGGGCGGATGTTTTCCGATCTCAATGTCGGTTTGTATGTCAGAATCCATATATTTATACATGTTTTTGTCTCCCTCACTTCCTCTGCTTGTGTCTGGGCGGGTGTTTGCCTATCTCAATGCCTGTTTTTGTCGGTTTGTATGCCTGAATCAATATATTTGCTTGTGTTTTTGTCTCTCTCACTCTCCCTGCCTATGTGTTTGGGCGAATGTTTGCTTATCTCAATTCCTGTTTTTGTCGATTTGTATGTCAGAATCTATATATTTATATGTGTTTTTGTCTCTCTCACTTCCTCTGCTTATGTGTCTGGGCAGATGTTTGCCTATCTCAATGCCTGTTTTTGTCGATTTGTATGTCAGAATCCATATATTTATATGTGTTTTTGTCTCTCTCACTTACTCCTTGCCTATGTGTCTGGGCGGATGTTTGCCTATCTCAATACCTGTGACTGTTCCTTTGTATGTCTGAATCTATATATTTATATGTGTTTTTGTCACTCTCGCTCTCCTTGCCTATGTGTCTAGGCGGATGTTTGCCTATCTCAATGATGGTGATTGTTGCGTTGCATGTCAGAATCCTTACATTTATATGTGTTTGTGTCTCTCTCACTTCCTCTGCTTATGTGTCTGGGCGGGTGTTTGCTTATCTCAGTGCCTGTCTCTGTCAATTTGTATGTCTGAATCCATATATTTGTATGTGTTTTGTCTCTCTCCCTCTCCTTGCCTATGTGTCTGGGCGGATGTTTGCCTATCTCAATGCCTGTGATTGTTGCTTTGTATGTCAGAATCCTTACATTTATATGTGTTTTTGTCTCTCTAACTTCCTCTGCTTATGTGTCTGGGTGGGTGTTTGCTTATCTCAGTACCTGTCTCTGTCGGTTTATATGCCTCAATCCATATATTTTGGATGTTTGCCTATCTCAATGCCTGTCTTTGTCGGTGTGTATGTCAGAATCAATATATTTGCATGTGTTTCTGTCTCTCTCACTCTCGCTGCTTATGTGTCTGGGCGGATGTTTGCTTATCTCAATGCCTGTCTTTGTCGATTTGTATGTCAGAATCTATATAGGTATTTTTGTCTCTCTCACTTCCTCTGCTTATGTGTCTGGGCGGATGTTTGCCTATCTCAATGCCTGTTTTTGTCCCTTTGTATGTCAGAATCCATATATTTATATGTGTTTTTTGTCTCCCTCACTTCCTCTGCCTATGTGTCTGGGCGGGTGTTTGCCTATCTCAATGCCTGTCTTTGTCGATTTATATGTCAGAATCTATATATTTGCTTGTGTTTTTTTCTCTCTTACTCTCCTTGCCTATGTGTCTGGGCCGATGTTTGCTTATCTCAATGTCTGTCTTTGTTAATTTGTATGTCAGAATCAATATATTTCTTTGTGTTTTTGTCTTTTTCACTTTCTCTACTTATGTGTCTGGGTGGATGTTTGCATATCTCAATGCCTGTCTCTGTCGGTATGTATCCCTGAATCAATATATTTATATGTGCTTTTGTCACTCTCGCTCTCCTTGCCTATGTGTCTGGGTGGATGTTTGTCTATCTCAATGCCTGTGATCGTTAATTTGTATGTCAGAAACCTTACATTTATTCGTGTTTTTGTCTCTCTCACTTCCTCTGTTTATGTGTCTGGGCGGGTATTTGCTTATCTCAGTGCCTGTCTCTGTTGGTTTCTATGCTTGAATCCATATATTTATGTGTTTTTGTCTCTCTCTCTCTCCTTGCCTATGTGTCCGGGCGGATGTTTGCCTATCTCAATGATGGTGATTGTTGCTTTGTATGTAAGAATCCTTACATTTATATGTGTTTTTGTCTCTCTCACTTCCTCTACTTATGTGTCTGGGCGGGTGTTTGCTTATCTCCGTACCTGTCTCTGTCGGTTGGTATGCCTGAATCCATATATTTATATGTGTTTTTGTCTCCCTCACTTCCTCTGCTTATGTGTCTGGGCAGGTGTTTGCCTATCTCAATGCCTGTCTTAGTTGGTTTGTGTGTCAGAATCCTTACATTTATATGTGTTTTTGTCTCCCTCACTTCCTCTTTTTATGTGCCAGGGTGGGTGGTTGCCTATCTCAATGCCTGTCTCTGTCAGTTTGTATGTCTGAATCAATATATTTGTATATGTTTTTGTCTCTCTCACTCTCCTTGCCTATGTGTCTGGGCAGATGTTTGCTTATCTCAGTGACTATTTTGTCGATTTGTATTTCAGAATCTATATATTTATATGTGTTTTTGTCTCTTTCACTTCCTCTGCTTATGTGTCTGGGCGGGTGTTTGCTTATCTCAGTACCTGTGTCTGTCGGTTTGTATGCTTGAATCCTTACGTTTATACGTGTTTTTGTCTCTCTCACTTCCTATGCTTATGTGTCTGGGCGGATGTTTGCCTATCTCAATGCCTAATTATTTTTTTTTTATAATTTCTGTATTGTGTATGCAATAGGCGAATTCAAGAAAGAGTGTGTTACTTACTTACAATTTTTTCATAATGACAAATCCGACAACGGCTGATGATAAAGAATTTATTCATTCTAATAGATTTTGTCAAAGCTATCCCAAGTATCTGTCAATAGATGTTGATAGAGAATTTATTCATTCTTATACTTAGATTTTCTCTATGTTAACCTATCTATCCGACATATGATGTATGCAAATTCCTTTTCTTACATCTCCGATGTTTTAATAAACATTCTAAACGTTGATATGCTGGCTTGCTCTAAGAATAATGAACACATAACAAAGTAATGCATTACATATTTATAGTGAAATAATGCCATATAGAATATTAATACAAAAAATATATTGTAATTATACATTACTAATATCAATGAGCAACTTTATTCATTTTGAATCTGTTCAATAAAATGGTTCACCATATTCTCTCTTGATACTATAGTTGTTGTCTTCTCTTAGTTCGTAATCAGTAGAATAATCATTATTCCATTTTGAGTCATACACAATTTTTAAAGTTGTGTCATCGACAGGCTCAATATGCTTTTCGTCTTTAGTATTATTTGATTCATTGACTGTTTGATCAATGGCAATAACGTTTATTGGTACTTTGTTTTTCATCGATTCATCTTTATATTCCATAGTGATATTTCCTGCCAATACCTTTTTATTTTTCTGGCAACTTCACTGTCTATTATCTCACTATTTTTACACAGGTAACAGTTCCGGCACGTAGACAAGATATGATTTATGATATTAGCAGAAGAGTAGGCCTTTCTTTTCGTCTTTGCTTTCATTTGAATGCTAATACCCGAAAGCTGACGATATGGTTTAACACTGGGAAACATGTTACCACAAGCACTAGCAAGAAGATGCCCTTCTTCATTAACTATTATTTTTATGTTGGCATTCTCTTTGAGTGCAATCATCTCCGGAGATCTCAATCTCGCATATCCACCATCATAAGAGTTTAATTTTTTTGGTACTCCAAAGAAATTTAATTTCTTACTGTCATGATAATGCACGCATACGTTTTCGATGGTGCTACTACTTGTACTTATTTCATAGTTTAAATACTTCTCCTTGTCAGCATTCAATGCTACAATAACACTATCATGAGAACATACTTTCTTAGTTGATGGTATTAATGAATTCGACCTACGACCATGTTGTATAACTGTCGGTCTGTTTGAAATGACCACTGCACTACTGAAATATTCCAACTCTTGCATTTCAATGAAAGAAATCCAAAATGAGCTTTGAAAAATCAAGAAAATGTAACTGTGACAAGGTAAACCACGATAAAACACTATTGAAATATTCTATCTCTTGCATTTCATGAAAGAAATCCAAAATGAACTTTGAAAAATCAAGAGAATGTAACTGTGACAAGGTAAAGCACAACAAGACACTACTGAAATATTCCAACTCTTGCATTTCAACGAAAGAAATTCAAAATGAACTTTGAAAAATTAAGAGAATGTAACTGTGCTATGGTAAAACACGACAGAACACTTCTGAAATGTTCTAACTCTTGCATTTTACGAAAGAAATCCAAAACGAACTTTGAAAAATCAAGAGAATGCAACTGTGACAAGGTAAACCATAACAAAACACTACTGATATATTCCAACTCTTGCATTTCAACGAAAGAAATTCAAAATGAACTTTGAAAAATCAAGAGAATGTAGCTATGACAAGGTAAACCACGACAAAAGCACTGCTGAAATATTCCAACTCTTGCATTTCAAGGAAAGAAATCCACAATGAACTTCGAAAAATCAAGAGAATGTAACTGTGACAAGGTAAACCACGACAAAACACTACTGAAATATTCCAAATCTTGCATTTCAACGAAAGAAATCCAAAATGAACTTTGAAAAATCAAGAGAATGTAACTGTGACAAGGTAAAGCACAACAAAACACTACTGAAATAATCCAACTCTTGCATTTCAATGAAATAAATTCAAAATGAACTTTGAAAAATCAAGAGAATGTAAAAATCCAAAATGAACTCTGAAAAAAAAGTAAAAAAAAAGTAAAAAAAAAAAAAAAAAAATTAATGTTATTATGTAAATTAATTAATAATAAATTAATTTATGTAAATTAATTAAACAAATTAATTTAAAGACAGAATTTCACAATTTCATACAAAGGAAACGAATCACTACCATGAAAACATCACGCACTTTGAACAGAGATCAGCACGAATTTTTCACGGTAGTTGAATTCGGTCATTACACTGTCTGCTTGTATGGCGGGTGTACTGTGCGCTTGAAAGCATTATAGATATATGGTGGGACTGTGCGCCTGTAATCGTTATATCTATATGGGGAGACACTCTGCTTGTAAGCATTGTAGATATATGAGGAGACACTCTGCTTGTAATCGTTATATCTATACTACTGTTATCACGTTTCAGAGAGGATTTCAGACGTTTAGAGAGGATTTTTTCTGGCAGTAGGGGGGGGGGAGGGGGTCAGGGGTTATCTGGGAGGATCTTACCATGAAGGAATTTTTTATGGGAGAAGGGACATTGCTATGAAGGGGGCACCGGATTTCCCAGCATTATTTAAATAAAGATCAGAAATTATATTGAAAAAAAAACAAGTTTTTTAACTGAAAGTAAGGAGCAACATCAAAACTTAAAACGACAGGAAACATTACGTATATGATTGGGTTCATCCCCTGGTCAATACCTCGCTCTTTAAGACAAAGATTATTTAGTACTTTCATAAGAGCTATTTATTCTAATTAACGGCATTTGTGATTAAGGGGTAATTTTTAAAGAATTGGAACAAAATTCAAACTTTAGCTTAAAGAGCAAGGTATTGACTAGAGAGCAAACCCTCTAATATATGTACTAAAAACATAAGAATATAGAGGTTCGTTACGTTACTTAATTCGTAAGTTACGTATATTTACTAATAAAAACGTTCGTAAATAAAATTAAACAGATTTCGAGAAAGCCATTTAACCAAATAAAAGTAAAATTGATATTCAATTGTTTTTTTTAATTATTCATGTACGGTGAGCCAAAATCAAAACCGGCATTAATTCAAAAACGTTCAAAAATTAAATATAAAAAAAACAAGTTTTTTTAGTTGAAAGTAAGGAACGACGTTAAAACTTAAAACGAACAGAAATTACTCCGTATATGAAAGGGGCTGTTCCCTCCTCAACGCCTCGCTCTTTACGCTAAAGTTTGACTTTCTCACAACTCTATTTTTTTTAAACAATGAAAAACTTTAGCGTATAGATCGAGGCGTTGAAGAGGGGACAGCCCCTTTCATATACGGAATAATTTATGTTCGTTTTAAGTTTTAATGTCGCTCCTTACTTTCAGTTTAAAAAACTTGTGTTTTTTTTATTTAATTCAAAGCAAAGGCGGAAGCTAGCTTCTTTGACCTTCTTGGATTCGGTTCATTAGCGTTCAATGATATAACATTTGGACAAAGGTCAACTACATTGCGTGAATTGAACTTTACTCTGTCAGATTTTAAAAAATTATCATAGATAATGTTCAGTCCATATTCACCTGTATCCCGACTCAGAGCAATATTCTTGAAAAAGATTTTCTTTATTTCAAGAGTTTCACAAAAATATTGCTTTAAACCCCGATCCCTAGAAATCAAAGAGACATTCTCGAACAAAATAAAATGGTCTGGAAAATTAAAATATGTTCTGAAAGGGCTGAAGTAAATTCTTCAGACTTAGAATCTTGCTTTAAAGCCGAAGAAATAAAATCTTAATGTTGTAATAATCTCATTTCCACACTGTGGTTAGCACGTCCCACATCTGAGCTTCCGCAAGTACATGGGTTCTGATAAACTCCACTTTGTTGCCCCAATGAAGTTAGATCCTTCCCAGAATTTAGAAAACTACCCTAAGTATTATTACTCTTTAAAGCTACCCTTAGACCATTGCTTTGTAAAATTCTTTTAAGTTTTTCACTTAGCCCGGGTACATATGGCAAGGAGCAAAAAACATCCTTCTCCCGAGTTGTCTCCAAGACTTCCATAGAAATCTCTAGAAACCTTTTTCTTCTTTTTGAAAAAGTCTGGTTAATTAACCATTCTAGATTCATGTTGCTTATTAGTATTTTCCTTAGAAAAGACAACTCCTCCTCAACAAATTTTGGAGAGAAAATACTAAAGATCCGATCAGTTAAAGAAATGATCAAACCAATTTGCGAGCTTGACCGGAACTATAAGACAAAAATCTATTGTTATTTGTCGGTTTTCTGTAAATTTTAAAATCCAGACTATTTTAATTTTTCAAAAGAAGAACATCAAGAAAAGGAAGTTTTCCATTCTCATCCAATTCAACAGTAAAATTTAAATCTCCCCCCCCCAAACAATTAAGATGTTCCAAAAATCCTTTTAATTCCTCCTCCCCATAAACCCATACTGAAATAATGTCATCCATATACCGGCCCCAGAAAATAAGTTGAAAAAAATATGAATCCAACACAATTGTTTCAATATTTTCCACATAAATATTAGTCAATAATGGAAATAAAGGGGCCCCAACAGGCAAACTATTTATTTGTTCAAAAAACTCTACTCCGAATTGAAAAAAAAATAAGAGAACTTATTACAAAACCTTACTAAATACATAATTACAGAAACTTCTAAATCTGTTTTGCCACTAATCAAATCCAAATTTCTTAACAGCTTTTCTTCTAGAAGAGTTTCGGCTGCTTCTACATCAATATTTGTGTACATTGATACAATGTGGAAGCTTGAAAGCAAAGATCTCGAAGAAATTTCTACTTTTTTTCAGTTTTTCAACCAAATTTGATTAATTCTTAATATACGAAATTTGTGTAGACAAAAGTGGTTTACAGATTGACACTAACCATTTTCTCAAAACACTTGTTGGTGACCTTGTACTTGACACAATTGGTCTTAATGGTAGGTTAGGCTTATGAATTTTGGGAAGTCCATATAATATAGGGCACAAGGAACTGCGTGGCAGGCATTTGTAATAAAGTTGAGGTGTAATTTTTCCTTCATCCTTTAAGCACTTCAGTAGACAAGGGGGTACCAGCCCGGAACGAACACCTTGCTGCCATCTACAATTAAGTCTAACACTGACGGGTCATAATTTATGCATGTTTTTATGGTTTTTGTAACTGAGAATGAAAAAACAGGATTTTTCTCACATTGATGTATTTTCATGGTTTATTAATGTCTAATAGGGTCAAGATCGATTGATTTGTTGTTGTTTGGCCAGATGTAATGACTCCTGGGGTGAAGTTTGCACATGCGCATTGACGGTGGGGAGAGATGTATTGATCTAGGACTCGAGGGGGAAGTCAATTTCCGAGAACTTGATTTACATAATCGATGGGGGAATGTTTTGATCCAGTACTCGACTAGGACAATTACAAACAGTACGTAATTTATGCATGTTTTATGGTTTTTGTCACTGAGAATAAAAAAACAGGATTTTTCTCACATTGATGTATTTTCATGGTTTATTAATGTCTAATGGGGTCAAGGTCGATTGATTTGTTGTTTTTGGTTGGCCAAGTGTAATGACACGAGGGGTGACTTACATAATCAGTGTAAGTGCGTAATCGACTAGGACAAGTGAATTTCTGAGAAATTGATTACATAATCGTTGGGGAGAATGTATTGATCTAGGACAAGTGAATTTCCGAGAAATTGATTACATATGTGTTGGGGAGAATGTTTTGATCCATAACTGGGAAACAGGATCACGTGTCTCCTTCTAAGCCAATCAGAGGGTTAGTTACATATTAGCGGGAGAGGATTGCAGAGAATATAAGGAAAGTATTTTTGGTATAGTTTTTATTAGTCTGTGAATAGAATTCAAAGGAGCGAGAACAGTTTGACTTTACTCATTTGGATATATTTGTGTTGATGATGAGTGGAATGTTTACCCTGTTAGAAGTTGATAGTGGAGTTGGTGGCAATAATACAAGAGCACCAAAAATTGTGGTGGAAATCACGAAAGGATCACGGCTTTGTCTGGAATGGGATGAAGTATATGCAAAATATGTGACATCCTCGAGCAAATTTAAAATTGAGGATCAATTATGCTTCACTGCAAAAGTTGATATAATGCATGTGAATAGACTTCAATGTGCTTTAAGTGCATTAGTGAAACATATCGAAGACAATAAACTGTATCGCTATTTGTACATGCTTAGTATTGTTGTTGTAATTATCCAATAAAATTGTTTCGAAATCGAAAATGTTCCCTTTCCTTTTGTTGTTAGAATGTTAGGTTAACGAATCATGGTCAGTCTAGAGTCAGCAGTCGAGTAATAGGATTGAAAAATGAACAAATTTGGGAAAGAGAGAATTAGATCGAATCTGGAGTTTATTGAAAAACATTTGATTTTGGATGATGATTTTCTCGAGTTATCTCTTCAACGCAGGATATTCTCTCGGGGAACACTTGACAATATAATAAAATCTGATTCTTCCCAATTGGATCATTGCATGATATTTTGTCAATTCGATTCAAATGCTTATACCCAGTTTACTGATATATCAAAGGGAACAACGCAGAATAATGTCGTTGAAATACTTTTGAAAACATCACAGTAGATTCGATGTGGGTGGCTTTACCACCAGCTACCCAAAAGGATGTCACAGAGTTAATCCTCTCCCATTCCTCCACCCTGAATTTATCCTTCACCAGGGACGATCAGTTTTGTTTTAGCTGTGAGAGAGTTGACATCAGAAAAAAAAATGTTCTATACATGTCCACTGTGCATGTACACTCTTGGCAGTTGGACTCAATGTGAGAATTGTACAACTATTGATGACTATAGTGAAAAGTGTAAATTATGTAATCCTTGTAAATTACATAGTGGTTATGCAGTACAAATTAAAGGATGTAATTCATGTCTTGAAGAGATTTGTGACTCTCACCCTAGAGGACATCTGTGCTCCAATTGTCACTATGATAAATGTGATCAGTGGGAGAATACTTACCCGGCTATGATTAGAAAGAATCTTAAACGTGATTTTAGTTTATTTCTACGAGATTGGTATCGTCATGGATTTAAATTATTCTGGGAGGAAGAATCTGGTCTACGATTCAACTGTTGGGGTAACAAGACAATTTGGTTTCTAAGTCATCGTTGTGACGACACTGCCTATTATGACTATAAACCAAGTGATTTTTATTTGTCAGTTACCGAATGCGATTCACCATTTGAAAACACTGTATGTGATATTGGTTCAAATAGACATATTGAAACTCCTGAATTTCATAATATGAATGCAAATAGTATCATTGACTATACAAAGAGATATGACAAGAGTGAAGTTACATTGTGCTGTAGAAAATGTGACCCTGACTTTGCAGCCAATCAAGATCAATATACAGTGAATTCAAATGAATTACCAGCATTAGTGGTTCACGACAGTTTCCTATACACCGAAGAAGAAGAAATCTAAAGTGAAGATTTAAAGACATTGTTGTATATATATGCTTTTTATTAATAAACAAATTCACAAACATTTTTTAAGAACTTTATACTCTTAGGGCACTGAAATTTATACTGTACAGGTCTGAGAGGATATTTTCCACTAGAAAGTCGTTCAGACGTGGATTGTCACCATAAATGTTGAGAAACTGCTTGTAAGTATAGCCACGACATCGAAACACAAAATATAGAAGTGCATGGAAGCCACAGCTTTTAGTCGTCAGATCCTGCACTCTCCTCCGATTTTGAATAATAGTTTTTCCTCTGCTTTCAATATAGTTGCTGAGGTGGGGTGTGTAAAATGTATAGGGTAGACCAAGAGGATCAAAAAATTCAATCGTGTTCATTGTTTGAAAGATGCACAGCCAATGACCCGTCAGCACAGTCGACGGACTGCTATTAACAATAATTAAGGTATTGTTGGCACTTTGAATTTTTCCAAGAAAGTCCGGGGGTAGACAATAGGATTTGTACTGGGACATGTAGGGATCCATATTAAATACATTGATTATTTGACTGGTGTTCATGGTGCCAAGTCTAGTAGAACACTGCCTTCGGGAGTGATTTCCCAATAGGTTTCATATTGATTTAGTGAGATTAGTGCAATACTCTCAGCCAATGGGTCGGCAAATGTACACTCTAAAAGCAGACTCCCCGTACGTACTAATCTTATATCCTGCGTGCCAGACAAATCCAATACAATGATACCATGTATTTTAGCAAACATTTCTTCGGTTATACCATTTTCAAATAGTTGTGAATCATGATCTAGGGTTTGCATGGTCAATTCATACAATGTTTTATAAGATTTATCAAAAGATAGATTGTAGAGTGGGATGCCATTTACTTTGCACACAAGAGATGAAATTCCAAACATTTCGAATTTATGTGGGCATCCAGTCCACGATCCTATTGCACTAGCGCTTTTTACAAATGCCAAAGCGAGTTTTGACGGAATTTCGCCATTGATAAAGGATGAGTCGGTGAAGGTGCGTTACCCCATGGCCATAAGACGTTGATTGGTGATTGTATGAGGAACAAGTAGTTTAATATTATTTCCACTGGCTCTCAGTTTTTCCACTGCCAAAGCAACAGAGCTAATAACTTGTTGTTTGCGTACATGTAGTATTGCTGAGGTGAGAGAGAGAGTTACATCTGGATTGGCAGCAAGTTCTTTTCTCAATATTAAATTGGATGGTGCAAGTGTTAATTTCATATCCACTTTAATATTGGGTGGTAGCCCTTGGGGTATATTAAATATTTCATGATATATTTTTCCAACTAGATGTAATTCCCTTGTTGTAGCGTTTTTAAGTGCATCTGTACTATCAGTATTAATAATATATTCATATCCAGTGGAGGTGCCTCTCAATTCCTTGTACGACTTGGGTGTCATCAGCATGAATTGCATATAGCTTGTATAATTTGAGAGATTGTTTCTTGTGCTCACCAGCGTGCCATTGATGTAGACACTGATTTGACGAAATAAATTATGTAATATACAATTTTCATAGGATATTCCATCGACAAGAATTGGCAATGTATTATCGGATTTCTGGACATTCATTTGTAAATCTATAAATGTTGAAGACATGTCCATGAATTATTCTTCATTGGAATAAATTTGAAAGTGGATATTACCGGTGAGGGGTTGTTGAGGATAAAATTGTTCATAGTATCCATGCTTCACACTCACAACGACATTTTCAGCATTGAATAGATTCAATGAGGCGGTAATTGAAGGCTGAGAATCCTTATGTGGTAGGTAGGACATCTTAGGAAAAGAAATTTAGTTTCGATCTAACAATTCTCTTCCTGGGGCTTCTTCTACTATTGTTTACAGTACGTCTCGGTTTTTTCCTTCTTTTCTTTGACAGGGGTGATGTCTTTCGTTTCTGACCTGAGTAGAGACTGATGAGTGATGTATTGTTTCTCGACCTTTTTAAACCTTTTCCATCTTGTTTTAATTTCTCGCCAAGTGTTCGCGCACTGGACCTAAGATTTTCCGTAGCACTTTTTTTTTAAATCCTTACCAGAGCTCCAATCGTATAGTGTAGAGGATGCACATTCTGTCGCAGCCGGTAAAATATATTTTCAAGCCAGAGGTAGTGCAGAGCGAAACAGCTTAGCAAACCAACTGCCAAGACCATAGCTAGGCATTTACGAGCGCCCTTTGTAATAGTCCATTCCATTGCCCTGTTGTCTTAGGCCAAGAGTATTAACATAGCAGTCAATATCAGGACAAATGAATACCACTTTTCTTTTATTAGATATCTTGTTGTTGTTGTTGAACGATGGGCCGAAAATGCCATGTAATCACAGCCAAACCTTTTGAAATTGCTATGGGATCACCTAATTCAGTTCTTAGTGTTAACTGACAGAGTTCCAAATAGGAAGTGTTTACGGGAATATACTGAAGATGCTTTATATTGTAGTGATGAATATGTTCTTGATTGGTTTTTCGTTCAAGAACTCGTAGGAGGGAAACATTTGAATTACCGACCCGGGATGTTTCCGCAAATGAAGCGTAGAGAAATATACATGTGTCCGTAGAGAAGGCAGGCGGGTAGTCAGCAAAAATGAAATTAGTATTTTCGGCACTTTTACCGTTGATTATATTGAGCTTAAAGCCAAGAACGTCCTTTAGATTATCATTGAGAATAACCTTTTCATTGGCAATAGGTGAACTAATGTAGATCTTGCCCTCCTCCTTTGAATAGTTGAAATGAAAAGCTCCTTTTTTACGAGCAGAAATTCTTTTATTAACAGAACGACATAAATCATTCATACAGGTGAGTTCCTCGTAGGGTAATTCGATATATGGATAATCTATCCAATTGATCTTTTGAATTTGTTCTTGATCATCTGAGGGTGGTGGCAGCCAATCATAGGGTCTAATTTTTATTTCATATTTACGATCTTTTCTCAGGATGTCGTAGGTATCTTTGAGAATACAGTCGCCAAGAGCCACTTCATACTTTCCATTGTCGTCAAATTTGATGGTGAGGGAGAGTTTCGTCCAAAAATCACTTGTTTTATTCAAGTCATTGTAGAGAGGATCAGAAACATTGGACATGAAAGTCACATAGAAATCATTGGGCATTGTTAATATCTTCAGCACTGACCCAAGAATCAAAATCAGAGTTGTATCCCAGCTTGCGAATAAGCAACTGTCTCTGGCCCTTACGAGTACGACTCTTTAATATCTTTTCAATTTGATAAATTTCGCTAGTGTTTCTAACTTTTTGTAGTTCATATTCATAAATACCGCCGAGAATCTCATCATCTTTGGTGTCTCGCAGCCGATATGTTGTGGGTTCGGTGTCCAGGATTTTGGACACTTTAAAAAGTTCAGTGCTCCATAAATAATTCCCCCTTTCAAAAATATTGGTGGTTCTATTAATTCGAACAGTATCACCAACATTGAATTTGTTCTTCTTCACATTTTTTTCTTTTTCACTGGAGTATTGCTTTAGAAAAGCATCAAACATATTTTCACTGTAATGAACTTCCTGATGGCTTGAGTTGGACAGTGATCGATGGGGTCGATGATTGTATATCCGCATGATTTTATCTAAATCATGAATAAAAGCAGATGTATTTTTCACTGTACAATATCTTGAAATTAACAGACGAATCGTTCTTAGCTGTGACTATGATAAAGTGTTGTATTATATTTCAATAGAACCTTTTGCACATGGGGATTAACAAATTCGCTACCACGATCCGATTGAATTTTTCTATAGCAATGCTGCTCAAGAATACTTTCAATGCCCTGAGCAACTTCAACACCTCTCTTTGATTGCAATGGAATGGTATAGGCATAGCGACTAAAGACACTGACTGCCACCAGAATATATTTGTAGGGTGCATTGTGACACCGTTGAATCGCGTCTAAAATTAAAAGATCAGTTTGCATTATATGCAGAGGGAAAAAGGCTTTAGTTTGTTGATATTGTTTCCCACGAAGCCTGCGATTCCGATGCAGTTTGTAACTCTGTTCATTCTGTAGATACTCTTTTGCTTTTTGTAATGTGGTGCCAGAGACAACTTTAGAAAGCAATTTGGGGGAACTTAGACTTCCCGCTTCACCAATATTTTCATAGACATGTTTCAGAGCTTCAACCATTTTGAACGCAAACACGTAGTGTAATGTCCACTCCCCTTTTGCACACTGGAGGGTGAATCAATCCGTCTTCGCTTTTGACTAGCCACATGTGTTATAAAATCATGGCTGCTGCTGCTAGTATTTTCATATATTGAATCTTCTTTTTTAAAAGGCGGTGGTATTTATGTAGGCCTATATTTCCTTAGTTTCTTTAGAATTTGCTTATTGCCAATAAGACTTTTGGGAAAGTTTAATTCATTTAGAAAGGTGTATAGATTATTGACAAGTTATGAAATTCCTTTACGCTTTGTAACCATATCACAAATTAAATCAACTAGATTATAACTTTTTCCCTGAATTATAATTCGTTTCCCTGTGCTGTCGACTTGAACTTGATGATCATCACCACCAGTTTTCAACATGAGATATGATATTACTCTTTTACTCTGTTCTCGATAGGCACTAGCAATAGGTTTCCAATTTTCAATACAATTGAATTCAATTCCTTCTCCTTTGATTGCACTGCTGCTGCAGAGTCTTGAGGAGATGCTTCCCGTTTGGAGATTTCTATGACGGCGACGGTAAAAGCGGGTTTCTCACGATAAGGTCTATGGTTTATCACACGCCGCAATGAATCTTGAAGTCAAAGTAGTTTTCTATAAAGGGCAATATTCTAATCATTAATTAATTTGCTTAGATTGTCTTCAAAATGTTTCACATATGAGAGGATAAGTTCAAATGGCGTCAAGTTATAGGGTTTAGCCATTCTCTAGAGAAAACTGTTTACAAGTCCTGCAATTATTGGCAATAAAAGTGTAAAAAAGCTACCTCCCGCTTGAAGGAGACGTTTTTTTTAAACATTTTCCCCTTGTTTTTGCAAGCCAAGGCGCGTACAGTGGAACGATGTTGCTTTGTCTGTTGCCTAACACCTTCTGGCAAGTGTACATTGCCCTCAGTTAAATTTAAACAAAGTTCAGATATTAGATTAATGAAATCATTGTTAGCACTATGTTCGAATATAGCCTTCCTGAGTGGGGGTATTGGAGTGCTTAAAATGGAAATAAATGACGTTGTTCGTGTTGTTTCTTCAATGTCACAATGTCAACTAATAGCTTTTTCTACTGTTCACCGGAAGATATACGGTAATTTCTTTGTCGAAAATGTCGGTGACTACACGTAGATTCTCGGGCATGCTCTGATTAAGATCTAGCAAAATGTAGCCGTAGGGCTTATTTGTCGCCTGAGTGTACGCTGACAGCAGAAATTTAGGGGCGCCGGGGTATATTTGCTTATTGAGAGTTATTAGTGAGCTAGAATCACGAACAACTCGATAGATAATATAGATGGTACAATTCAAAGCAAGGGTTCGTATACATTTGCTCTGATGAAAGAGGTTGTATAGAACTAGGTTTATGGAAATCTGTTCATGATGAGAGCGAACGGTGAACAGCTTTAGCATTTCCTGTGAGAACTGTTCAATGGATTCAGCCAAATCATCAATAATCAGCCACGAGTTTGGTTCAATACTATTGAAAACATCAAGTCCCCATATGAATTGTATTAGTATGGTTGTGGCAACAGTTTTTATTTGATCATAGGACTCCTGCCAAATACTGGAGCAATATTAAATTTTTTTTTGTTTTTCCAAAAACATTTTATTATAAATTTGAATTATTTTAGCCAAAAGTGTCGTTTTCCTTGATATTGATTGGCCAAACAGAAACGATTTGAATGGTGTTTTAAATTGATACATGCTGTTTCTGACAACAGTCGGACTACAACTAACTGTAAACCATATGTGTCCAATGAATAAGTAGTAGTAATAATTTTCCCATAGATCTATCTAGTACGTTAACAAGAACAACAAAAACAATATTCATGGTCATTTATTTGACATGAAAACACTATTTGTTCAACATGAACAACATAAAAATGACACTTGTTCAAACGTTATTTAGATAGAAAAACACTTCTTTTCAAACATGAACAACATAAATGTGACACTTTTTCAAACATGAACAAAATAAAAATGACACTTTTTCAACATGATTAAGATAAAAAAAACACTTGTTCAAAAATTTATTATCAAAACAATTATTTTCATCAATAACAACAACAATAACAATAATACTTTATGTACAAAACTTATTTTCATAATAAAAAAGCACTTTTTGTTCAGCAAGAACACTATTTATAAAACAAGAACACACATTTTTGTACAAACACACACTATTTGTACAGTAGCACACTATTTGTACAACATGAACATGAACATGAACTTTAAAAAAATAGCACAGTTGAACATTATGAATTTAAAGGGGTCCCGTCCACCCTCCGGGTAGCCGCGGGGCCGAAAGCCGGCCACGGGAGGGGCCTCCCACCCCCCGGGGTCGCTGTATACAATAGTTGTCATCACTGCTGCTACAGGTTAGGTGAGGTTAATTCATGAAACGTTTAGGTTAGGTTGGGTTAGTTAATTTATGAAAGGTTAGGGTTAGTGGTTAGAGTCAAACTCAGGTTAATTTATCCAGACCAAGTTGATTGCGATAGTCTATGATTTCAACCCGGTCTGAAATAAGGTAGTGGCCATGTGGCAGTACACTTACACCATTCTCGAGCACAAAGACTTTTTCAGATATACATGACATTGCATTCTTTTCCACTCTTACAGTATAATTTTTGTACTGTAGAGAGCGAATTGCAAGCACTTATACTCTCGGCACTAGGCTATTTTCTACACAGTCTCTGTACACACTCATGTTGAAGTTGTTCTTTACAAAATGTGTAGGCACCCCTTTACACGCCTGCTTTACATTCCCATTATGAGTTTCCACGGAATAAACTTTAGGACCCGGGAACACCCCCCTGGATATCAAATCACTCCCCGTCTCTGATTTTAACATTAATAGTTGGTTGGGGGCTTGATGTTTCACCAACTCGGGGTAGAGGGACGGATTCCAGTTGGTGAAATCCATCCGCGAGCTGATGTGTTCCTCATTTTCTAAATCTCCCAATAAATCCTCGGTTTTTAGCTTTAACAGCAGAGAATCTGTATCCCCGTAGTAAACTTGAAACTCCCCCTCCCGTGGCCATCGCACCTTGCACACATTGTAAAAAAAGGCAACATGAGCTTTTTGGAAATTTCAAGTACTGAACTACCTCCTGCTATATTCTTTTTCAGTACTACATTTCTCTTTTTCCTGTGTAGAAGAACCATGCCAGCCTCTAAGCTCATGAACGTTGTAAAACTGGGGTCGGCAATAATTCGTGCACACTCTTGAGGGTCAGTCATGACGTCGCAACGAGATCTGTTCCGTGCACTTTCACACATTTTGCCAAAGGCTGAATTTAGAATGAGTTTGTACATTTCCTTCTCTACTTTACTGCTTGCCCGAGAGCGTTTATCAACAAATGTGTCGATAAACGTCTTTAAGTAGGGTTTCTGACTGAATTGCAGGACCCTATGTATTTTGGTGATCTTGAAACCATTGTTCACCATAAGTACAAAAGCACATGATGAACAACGATATTCTCCTTAGGGTCCAGATCTGCAATCAGTTTTTGCTTAGAGGGGGTCCAGTGCATCCCCATATCCTCAACCAATGATCGATTGTAGGGGCTCAGTGAGTCCCTGGTCGATTGATAAAGGGGAAAACAAAATCTCTGACTGAATCATGAAGTGCCAATGGAATGTGTCCATCAATTTCAAAGAACAATCCTTATGGCCCATTGTCCTTGACGATGTGAATGTCAGGGATATCACATGGATTCTCAAGCCATTTATAGTTCCCACAAGGCAAAGTGTATTGAAAAGTTGCTGAGGGGTACAACTAGTTTATACCGAAGAACTCTACATCTTACATTACACTGGTATTGCTATTTTTTCTGTTAGGATGAGTTGTCAAAACGCAATTCCCATGAAGAATATAACCACTCCACCTTTATCTTTATGACAAAATGCGCGTATCCATATCAATGATTAAGCCACTTTCCTCCCTACTAAATTTTAAAATCAAGTCCATCCCCAAATGTGGTGTGGAAAAATAATAGCCTATATCTAGTCCAAACTCTGAATAGATTTGGTCTTTGTTCTTTCAGACAATATCGAACAAAGTTAAAACGTCACTGCCCAAGTACAGTCTGCAATAATCCCACCCATTTTTACAATTCCCCTTAGCCCACACCTTCTCGGCAAATTCATATTCCTCGGCTGTACATTCACTGTTGGTGAGTGATTTCTAGAAAGCTTCAATTGAAGGTATTTTCACCTCGCTTAAGCGAGCGCCAGAACAGTAATAGTCGTATTCAAATACACCTTTATAGGTCAATAGGTCATACATTTCACTGTCTGGAAAGTGCTGTTTAAGCAAAGGAAAACTATCAAAATTGTTGCTTTTCTGCACTTGAATCAATTGACTCAATGCCTTGGGAAAAACTAAAGGAATCTAAAAACCTGATTTTATTCCAACACGTATGCCCATTATTTACTACCTGCCATTTCAATTCGAGAAGCACCAACTTCTTGGCCGATTTGGGAATGATATTATAGGTAAATGAATTATTTACCCATGGACTATCTACTCCCCCTCCCTCCTTGTGCATACAAGCCGGTGCCTGTAAAATAAATTTTAAATCATAATTTGCGTTTTGAATAAAAACTGGGATAAAAAACTGCTGGCTAACGTTTAAGTTACACGATTGATGCGCTACCCCTCTAAAATTACTACCCCCAGAGACTCTTTCCTGCCACAAGTGGTTATGGTCTCTGACTTTCCCCTTCCCCCCTCTTTTCCCTTTAGTCCCCTTATCCCCCTCTTCAAACTCCCCCTTACAAACCCAGCATATTTTTATTTTTAATCGTGAGACGATCCTCTGCAGACAACACCATTGGATAATGGGTATTTCTCAAACGAGAAATAGCGCCATTAGCAGTGCCAATTAATTTAGTCAGTGCCTTGACCATACACTCTCCCTCATCCAACGTTTCAACTGTTGCTAACAACTGCGTAGTGTTAGAACTGTCTTTTTGCACGTGGGCGTAGGAGACTGCAATAGCTTGATGTTCTTTGATTCGGTTTGGAAATCGAAGATCGTTCACTTTCACTAAATTCGCCTCAAAGTCAAAAGACATTTTATAGTTCGGGAGGAGGATGTTTTGAAAGTATTTAAAACATAAAATGGCCCTCTCACCTGAAACTTTTTTCACTGAATGGTAGCTATGGCGTCTATAGTGCTTCAGGTGATCCAGTAGTTTTATATCCCTACGAAATTGTGACAGGCATGTTGGACAGTAGAAACGTACTCCTAGATCCCGACCCCCTCCCAGAACTCTACTAATGTCTGTAATTGGATTAAAATGGCCAATTGAATGGGTTAGGTCACTAGGTGGTGTGTACAACAACCAAACCCAGTGTTTCATTAATTCAATCGACGGAACTCTTACTGGGAACACCACTCCTTCTTTTTTGAACGAACCCCATCTTCAAATTCAGTTTCATACTGAACCACAGTAACGCCGATATTTAAATGGGCATTGGCCCTTTCAAAAATATCAATAGACCTTAGCGTTACTAGGTATTTTCCCTCTAAACAAGTGAAATCTACAATAGGAAAATCGGACCCCTCCTTCCCATTTACAGCCCAGTGATCTAAATTCGTCTTTGAAGCTTCACGTGCTAGAGGCTCGAATGCTGAAATGAGGAAAGCGTACTTGAAACATTTTTGATCTGTTTCAAAACAGATTCGCTTGACACCTCTAAAACCTACTAGATCTGGATTATATTTCAAAACTATTGACCCCTCAGAACCTGCCCCCCTCTTAAAATAAAATCTTTTTTAAATTTACAAATATTAACGCTTAAATTTTCAACATAAAGAACTACAGACCCGCTCCCATTTTCGTTATAATTCTCGAGATGCGTAATAATATGGCCTATCCACTCGGAAAAAACACCCTCAAAATTCTCTAAATTTGGATAGACCAGTCGCATCTCGGTATGTACATAATCATGGTAAACCTCACTTTTTCCCTCATTTAAATAAAACACCTTTAAAACAATAGAAACCTTAATTGAATTCCTACCTCGTCCCCACAACTGAATTTGGTTTTCTAGCAGTGCACGAATTCTATATACATATTCAGGAACAATTTCTACAGGATCAAACACAAAATTACCACCCAAAAGCGAATTAAAAGGATCTCCAAAGGTTGCAGTTTAAACAATTATCGTATTTAAAATTGTAATTGAGAGTTGAAACTCAGGGAATGGTGTCAATTGGATATTACCCCCCTCCTCCTCCCCTCCTCCTCTTGTATATTATTATCACCACCCCCTCCCCCACATTGTTCAATAATAGGGCTATGGGAAACCACTTCATTTGTTTGAAGTGGAATTATATTACCAGTGGGGGAAGGGTTCCCTCTCAATTCCCGGGTAAAATCCTCCAATAGCTGTAGTGTGTTTGGACTTAGCAAAGGCAAATCTGCCTGATCAACTCTGCTATTATCAACATGAAAAGAATAACCTAGAAAATCATTACTATTAAATGGTATTTCAAGTGAATTAACGATACCATGCAATTCGTTGATAGTTGGCAATTCATTTTCGTGAATTGCATTAAATTCCATTGCCCTTTGAATGAGTTCAGTACTTCTTTCTTCAGTTGGTGAGGGGTCAGAGCATATGGAACTAGAACAACCTATACAAGAAAAATAGCTTATTTTCAAAGTGTCTAAATCTTTCCTATTTTAAAAAATTGGATTATTATTATTTAAAAACGCGCTTAGCAGTAGCATTTAGTTCCATACTCTATATATATTATGAAAATTCCAACTTAATACAATCTAAAAGATGACATAGAAGGTTTTGATTTTGTTCAACCAACCTCCAAAAATTTCATATTAATACTCTTTATCTGCTTTGGAAAAAACCGCGGTCTTTACTTGATAGAATAACTTTTTCCGATAGAGAATTGTGTTTAAATAAAAGCAGTTTATAACGTAAAGATTATGATAATTGACCTGATTTAAAAGGGGTAACAATTTCCTTTAATATCTCTGACACGCTTTTACTGTGATGAAATGAATTGATTAATGGAACGCCCCTTAAAACTATAATATTCTAGTGAAAAATACCATTTTGAATTGCAAATGGTGAGATAACAGTAAACTAGAAATTAGCGAAAAATATTATTATGAGGTTGAAACATAGCGAAGATTCCTACAGTGGGCAGAGAAAATAGGAAACATTAAAAGAAGAGCGGTTTCTTTGACAAGCCAAAAAAAATACATTATATTTAGATATCTCTGAGGGAGCGGGGGGGCAGAAAAATTTAAAACAAGGGGTGGGGGATTATAGAGAAAATAACATTTTTAATATCTCTGACACACACTTTTACAGTGTTGAAAAATAGTGAAAAGAAAAGACTAAAAAAAACATTGAAAGAAGTAGACAGATATTTCAATAACCCGGGAAAAAATGCTTACATTTTTATATTTCGGGTGTAGTTGAGTGCCTGAAGGCTCTGGCAAAGCATGCTGGAGGGAAACCTCCTGACCTTTTGTTGGTGAGGTAGGTCTTGAAGGTTCAGGCAACGCATGATGGAGGGGGAACGGGCCGGTAGCGTTACATTCTTGTGCAGATTGGGCTGGGGCTTGTGCAGTAGGGCCAGTGACAGTATGGACTTGGGCAGGCAACACTTGTTTGGGGGGCTTCTGCCAGCGACCATACTGCAATACTGTCGCCTTCGCACAGGTTTTATTATTACCCCTTGCTCTCTTAGATGGAGGGGGTGCCATACATTCTTCATAATTTGCCTTAAAGAAGAGAAAAAATTTAGTATTGAAATAATTTTTCACTTTTTTACAGAAGGAAAATTAGTACCCCCCCCCCCAACCTCCTAACCATAATTTTGTCTAGAAAGCATTTATCGTAAAGAAGTCCCCTCCCCCCCTTTTCAAAAAAGCAAAAAGTAAAATTTACGAGAAATATACTATGCATAGAAATCAAACGTTTTTATTTCACAACTTGTGAGAAAAATAAAAGTTGACAATCACTAGTTTGTAGCCTTAGGATAGACATCAATTTCTCTATATTCACCATTTAGAAAATGTTTTTAATCTCCCCGTCTATAGGCTTTAAAATAGATAAATGATTGTTAACCCAGCAGCTTATAGGCTTAAAATTTACGATCTTAGACGTAAATGGTATTCAATTTACGCATAATAAAGTTATGTATTCTTTTTCTTAGAAATCCCGGCCCCTTACTTTTCACGCAAAGAAACACTTTGTTTTCATTTTACAATCATGGTGTTAGAATTGAGGCATTGCCCCTTCTCCCTTTTTATATAATGTCCTAAAAAATATTGTTAGCAATTATTTTGGGAGATAACTCGTTTCACTCTTCCATAGCCACAAGCTTAATAAACAGCAATCTCTTTCTGCATGAAACTGTTTTTAAATTGACGAGAAAAAGTATCCTTTTTTTCTCTGTGAAACCTTTTGGTTAAACCACTAACGTAAGGATTATGAGGCCGGAAGTGCAATATTGGGGTGACAGTAATTATCAGCTAATTAAATCTTTTCGGGAATGTTTATGTCAAGTTAGCAGCGGCTTAAATGGAAACTGTATATTAATAGATAAGGGTTGACAGAAGTTGACTGTCACTATTAGATAGGCTTAAAGAAAGAATAAATTTATCAAAAACAGAGTTATTTCCAATTGAAGAATTAAAGTCATAAACAGAGGAGAGGGTTTGGAGGGGGGAGGGTCGATTTACGTGGTAAAAAGAACATATTTTAAGCTTTCTAGCGAGTATAAACATCATATAGTGGAGTTTGTATTGTGTGCGGGGGGGGGGGGGTTACCTGAAATTTATGGCGGGACAACTACTTAAAATTATTTTATTTTAAAATAAAGAATGAAAATTTACTAAACAGAACTCACATTGTTAATCATAGTAGATGAAGCTTCCTTGTCAATAATATCAGATGCTCTATTCATTGTGTCTTGGAACTATATGATAGTCTAATCACACCGCATGTCCGTCATATACGAAATCTAAAGGGCGAATTTTAATTTAATAGAAAACCATAAGTAAACGACTCTCTGATTGGCTTAGAAGGAGATGTAACCGTCTCCATGATTGGCTTTGAAGAAGACATGGGATCCTGTTTCCCGTTAGCGGATCAATACATTCTCCCCAACGATTATGTAATCAATTTCTCGGAAATTTATTTGTCCTAGATCAATACATTCTCCCCAACGATTATGTAAATCAAGTTCTCGAAAAATTCACTTCCCCCTCGAGTCCTAGATCAATACATCTCTCCCCACCGTCAATGCGCATGTGCTAACTTCACCCCAAGAGTCATTACACCTGGCCAAACAACAACAAATCAATCGACCTAGACCCCATTAGACATTAATAAACCATGAAAATACATCAATGTCAGAAAAATCCTGTTTTTTCATTCTCAGTGACAAAAACCATAAAAACGTGCATAAATTATGTACTGTTGACATCCATGAAAACAACAAATAAATTGACAAATACTCATAGCCATCCAAGAAACATCCATAAAAGTGAGAAAAACCATGTTTTTTCAAGTGAGAAAAATCCTGTTTTTTCATTCTCAGTGACAAAAACAATAAAAACATGCATAAATTGCTGTTGACATCCATGAAAAACAACAGATAAATCAACCTTGACCCCATTAGACATTAATAAACCATGAAAATACATCAAAGTGAGAAAAATCCTGTTTTTTCATTCTCAGTGACAAAAACCATAAGAACCTGCATCAATTATGTCCCGTCAGTGTTAGACTTAATTGTAGATGGCAGCACGGTGTTCGTTCCGGGCTGGTACCCCCTTCTCTGTTCACTTCAATTCGTTTTTAAACTTATCAAACAGTTCGTGGTAACGAACTGTAAGTAAGGAGCGACCCGGCTCAATGGTAACCGAAACTCTAGGAAACGTTATTTTGATACCAATAGGTACATCAAAAGAATTAAATTTTAATGCTGATTTCAAATATATAATTTTCATCAAGTTTTATTCTACCCATCAAATTAAATCCAAGCTACGCGCCTGAGAAAATTTGGCTGATTTTCAAAAAAAGGCGGAAAGACCCTCTAAGAGTTATAGCACATTAATGAAAATCACACCATCATATTCTGCGTATTAGAGAACCCTACTGTAGAGGTTTCAACTTGAAAGCTCAAGAGCTTTCAAGTTTTTTTCCCCCAGGGGTGATCGTATCGACCCAGTGGTCCTACAATATCGTGGGAGGGCTCATTGGAATGGAAATCAAAAGTTCTAGTGCTGTTTTTAATTGACAAAAAAATGGAGGGCAACTAGGCCCCCTCCCACGCTCATTTTTGTACCAAAGTCACTTGATCAAAATTTTGAGATAGCCATTTTGTTCAGCATATTCGAAAATATTATTAGTATGTCTTTTAGGAT
This sequence comes from Artemia sp. Qi Xiang Cuo, assembly GCF_049724085.1. NCBI lineage: Eukaryota > Metazoa > Arthropoda > Branchiopoda > Anostraca > Artemiidae > Artemia > Artemia sp. Qi Xiang Cuo. The sequence continues at coordinate 53,187,372 of NC_142797.1, read as the reverse complement.
GACTTAATACTCCGAAGTTCCCGGGGGGAGGGCTGAAAGTTATGAACTTTACCCAATGTTAACATATGGTATTGATTATTGGGGAGTATACAGACGTTTTCAGGGGAGATTTTTCCTGGTAGTGGGGGTGGGTGGGTCGGGGGTTATGTGGGAGGATCTTTTCATGAAGGAAGTTTTCATTGGGGAAGGGATATTGCTATGAAGGGGACGCCGGACTTCCCAGCATTATTTAAAAAAGATCCGAAATTAAGTATAAAAAAACAAGTTTTTCAACTACAGCAGCAGCAACATCAAAACTTTAAACGAACAGAAAATATTACATATATGATTGGGTTCACCCCCTAGTCAATACCTCGGTCTTTAAGCCAAAGATTTTTTAGTACTTTCATAAGAGCTATTTATTCTAATTAACGGCCCTTGTGATTAAGCAGTCATTTTTAAAGAATTGGTCCAAAATTCGAACTTTCGCTTAAAGAGCAAGGTATTGACTAGGGGGCGAACCCCCTAATATACGTATTAAAAATATATGAATATAGAAGTTCGTTACGTCAGTTAATTCGTAAGTTACGTGTATTTATTACTAATAAAAACGTTCGTAAATAAAATGAAACGAATTTCGAGAAAGCCATTTAACCAAATAAAAGTAAATTAATATGAAAATTTTGTTTTAATTATTCATGTACGGTGGGCCAAAATCAAAACCTGTATTAATTCAAAAATGTTCAGAAATTAAATAAGAAAACAAGTTTTTTTAACTGAAAGTAAGGAGTGACATTAAAACTTAAAACGAACAGAAATTATTCCGTATATGAAAGGGGCTGTCCCCTCCTCAACGCCTCACTCTTTACGCTAAAGTTTGACTTTCTCACAACTCTTTTTTTTCAAACAATGAAAAACTTTAGCGTAAAGAGCGAGGCGTTGAGGAGGGGACAGCCCCTTTCATATACGGAATAATTTCTGTTCGTTTTAAGTTTTAATGTCGCTCCTTTTTTCAGTTAAAAAAACTTGTTTTTTTTTTTTTTTAATTTGTAAAAGAGTCTGTTGGATTATACGATAGCTTCTTGCATGTTTTTTTCATCATTTAGTAAACTTCTTAATTTTGATTCGTAGTCATCAGTATTCATCACAACTAAAGTGTTACTCTTATCTTCTTGTGTAATGGTAATTGAACCATCCTTTTTCAAGTTTTTAAGAATTCTTATGTCTTTGATGGTCGTACTAGGAAATTCCGGTTACAATACAAAATTAGACAGGGTTTTTACGGTAGAAGCTCTTACTAAGCAAACATCTTTTATTATATTTGCGTTTTTATGCAAAGATGTTTCTATTGAAGAGATAAAGTCTTCCAAGGGGACTTTATCCGGTTTAAAACAAAATTTCGGACCCTTTTCAAGCACTAATTGTTCTTGTATCGTTAAAGTTCTTGATGAAAAATTAATCACACCTGGTCCAAGAATTGACGAAGGTATTAATGCATTATTTGTTGATAATTTCGAAAACCTTTTTAGCAATCTTTCTCTAGAAAGGTGAAAGTCATGATTGAAGTGGTTTTTTCCTGTTTGTTGAATAAAACAAAAGTCACTTACACTAATCTTTTTGATATAAGATTTTCCAAGGAAAGTTTATCTCTCACTATTAAAGCTCTTTTTCGACTTTTGTCCTTAATAATGTAATTTAAAGTCTTGAAATGTAAACTTCGTTAAAACTTTTCTTCCTTGAAAGAGCCCAGATGTAAATTGAATTTTAGTGAAGGTGGCACAATTCTCATCTTCTTACATCGTAGAAGAAAATCCTGTTGGTTGATAACATTTGCATGTTTTTTCAGAGTGTTTATATATTTATGAACATTTCTGGTCAGATTGTCCCCAGAAATATGACTTAGACATTTTTGGAAACCACACTGCTTTTTCATGATGATACAATTAAAGTTCAAAAAAAGGATAAAATCCTTTTCAATAGACAGTGTAGAGAAAATTCACAAAACATAACAGATATTCCGGTCCAAAATATAGTGACCGTCATCAGTAGTAAAACCAAACTAAAACAATTTAAAACAAAAGTTTATATACGAAATCAAATAAAACTACATATTGTTTAAATATCTAATTCTTTTCAAAGCAAAGACGGAAGTTAGCCTCTTTGATCTTTTTGAATTAGGTTCGATAGGGTACATTGACATAGTATTTTGACAGAGGTAAATTATACTGGACGGATTGAGCTTTACTCTGTCAGATTTTAATAGATTATGATAAATTAAGATCAGCCCAAATTTACCTATATCCCAACTCAAAAAAATTTTCTGGAATGATACTTTCTTTATTCAATCGTTTTACGAAAAATTTGCTGTAAACCCCAATTCCTAGAAATCACAGATACATTCTCGAACAAAATAAAATGGTCTGGAAAATTTAAAATATGTTCCGAAAGGGCTGAAGTAAATTCTTCAGACCTAGAATCTTGCTTTAAAGCCGAAGAAATAAAATCTTAATGTTGTAATAATCTCATTTCCAAACTCTGGTTAGTACGTCCCACATATGAGCTTCCGCAAGTACATGGGATCTGACAATTACCATTACGAAAGCAGAGAAGAGTAACACTTTAGTTGTGATGAATACTGAGGACTGCGAATCAAAATTAAGAAGTTTACTAAATGATGAAAAAAAATACAAGAAGCTATCGTATAATCCAACAGAGTCTTTTACAAATAAGTTTAAGAACGAATTGAGGTGCTTAAAGGATGAAGGAAAAATTACACCTCAACTTTATTACAAATGCCTGCGACGCAATTCCTTGTGCCCTAAATTATATGGATTCCCAAAATTCATAAGCCTAACCTACCATTACGACTAATTGTGTCAAGTACAAGGTCACCAACAAGTGTTTTGAGCAAATGATTAGTGTAAATCTATAAACCACTTTTGTCTACACAAATTTCGTATATTAAGAATTCTTCGAATTTGGTTGAAAAACTGAAAAAGTAGAAAGTTCTTCAAATTCTTTGCTTTTAAGCTTCGAAATTGTATGACTGTGCACAAATTTTGATGCAAAAGCAGCCGATACTCATCTTGAAAGAAAGCTGTTGAAAAATTTGGACTTTATTAGTGAAAAAACAGATATGGAAGTTTCTGTAATTATGTATTTAGTAAGATTGTGCAATAAGTTCTCTTATTTTTTTCAATTCAGAGGGGAGTATTTCGAACAAATAAATGGTTTACCTATGGGGGCCTCTTTATCCCCTTTATTAGCTAATATCTTTGTGGATAATATTGAAACAATTGCGTTAGATTCATATTTTTTAAAACATATTTTCTGGGGCCGGTATATGGGTGACATTATTTCAGTATGGGATTATGGGGAGGGAGAATTAAAAGGATTTTTGGAGCATCTTAATTGTTTGGGGGGATTTAAAGTTTACTGTTAAATTGAAAGAGAATGGGAAATATCCTTTTCTTGATGTTCTTCTTTTGAAAAATCAAAATAGTCTGGATTTTAAAATTTACAGAAAACCGACAAATAACAATAGACTTTTGTCTTATAGTTCCGGTCACGCTCGCCAAGTAAAAATTGGTTTGATCATTTCCTTAACTGATCGGATCTTTAGTATTTGCTCTCCAAAATTTGTTGAGGAAGAGTTGTCTCTTCTAAGGAAAATACTAATCAGCAACATGTATCCAGAATGGTTAATTAACCAGACTTTTTCAAAAAGAATAAAAAGGTTTCTAGAGATTTCTAAGGAAGTCTTGGAGACAACTCGGGAGAAGGATGTTTTTTTTTCCTTACCATATGTACCGGGGCTAAGAGAAAAACTTAAAAGAGTTTTACAAAGCAATGGTCTAAGGGTAGCTTTAAAGAGTAATAACACTTTGGGTAGTTTTCTAAATTCTGGGAAGGATCTAACTTCATTGGGGCAACAAAGTTGGGTTTACCAGATCCCATGTACTTGCGGAAGCTCATACGTGGGACGTACTAACCAGAGTTTGGAAATGAGATTATTACAGCATAAAGATTCTATTTCTTCGGCTTTAAAGCAAGATTCTAAGTCTAAAGAATTTACTTCAGCCCTTTCAGAACATATTTTTAATTTTCCAGACCATTTTATTTTGTTCGAGAATGTTTCTTTGATTTCTAGGGATTGGGGTCTAAAGCAAAATTTTCGTGAAACTTTTGAAAAAAAGAAAATCTTATTCAACAATATTGCTTTGAATCGGGATACAGGTGAATATGGGCTGAACTCTATCTATGATAATTTATGAAAATCTGACAGAGTAAAGTTTAATTCACCCAATGTAGTTGACCTTTTTCCAAATTTTATATAATTGAACGCTAATGAACCGAATCCAAGAAGGTCAAAGAAGCTAAATAATTTCTTAGACCACACTGCTTTTCCATTAAAAACCAAAAAAAATTTTTAAACACGAAAAACGGGTTTTAATTTTCTAACAAGCAGTGAACTACAAAACAATTAATTATGCACAAAATTTTGTTCTTATTTATTTATATTTTTCTTTCGTTTTTGCTTTTTGTTCTCTTTATGTGTTTAGTATGTTTTATTGTAATGTAATTTAAGTTGTTTTTTTTTTTGCTTTATTTATTTATTTTTTTTTTTTCCGTTTATAAATGCTACCGGATGTGGGGCCGAAATATTCGGAGCTTTTGTGCATAATTAATTGTTTTGTAGTTCACTGCTTGTTAGAAAATTAAAACCCGTTTTTCGTTTTTAAAAATTTTTTTTTGTTGTCAAAGAAGCTAGCTTCCGCCTTTGCTTTGAAAAGAATTAGAATTTTAAACAATGCATGGTTTAATTTGATTTCGTATATAAACTTTTGTTTTAAATTCTTTTAGTTTAGTTTTGCTACTGATGACGGTCACTGTATATGTGACCGAAATATCTGGTATTTTTTGTGGTTTCTATACACTGTCTTTTAAAAAGGATTTTATCCCTATTTTTTAACTTTTTTATTTTATCGTCATGGAAAGGCAGTGTGGTCTCCGAAGTTATCTAGATTAAATATCTAGGGAGTACCAAAAAGGTTCATCAATGCTGATGGTGGATATGTATCATTTTCAGAGATTATAGTGTTCAAAGAGAATGTAAACATAAAACTAATAGTTGACGATCAGGGTCAATTTCTTGCTAATGCTTCTGGTAACACGTTACCTGTTGATAGATTTTATTGTTGTCTTTCTGGTATTAGTATTCAAATGAAAGCAAAGGGAAAAACAAAGGCCTACTGCTGCACTAATGTCATAAACCATATCTTGTCTACTTGCCAGAACTGTGACCTGTATCTTTGTCTGTTTGTATGTCTGAATCTGTGTGCTGATTTGTGTTTTTTTTTCTCTTAGTCTCTGTGCCGGTGTGTCTAGGCGGGTGTTTGCTTGTCCCAGTGTTTGTCTTTGTTTGTATATCTGAATATGTGTATTTGCATGTGTTTTTGCCTCTCTCCTTCTCTGTGCGGCTGGGTGGGCTATTGCTTGTCCCCCGCCTGTCCCTTTGCCACCCAGACACATGGGCACAGAGAGTGACATAGACAAAAACTCATACAAACACACAGCTTCAGACATACAAACAGACGGAGACATACAAATACACAGATTCAGACATACAAAAAGATAAAGACAGACACTGGGACAAGCAAACACCCATCTAAACACGCAGGCACAGAGAGGGAGAGAGACAAAAACACATACAAACACACAGATTTAGACATACAAACAGACAAAGACAGACACTGGGACAAGCAAACACCTGCCCAGACACACAAGAACAGAGAATAAGAGATACAAAAACTCATACAAACACGCGGATTCAGACATAAAAACAGACAAAGACAGACCCTTGTATAAGCAAACACCCACCCAGATACACAGGCACAGAGAGTGGGAGAGGCAAAACACATAAAAATAAACAGATTCAGACTTACAAACAGACAAAGACAGAAACTGGAACAACCATACACCCGCCGAGACGCAGAGGCACAGAGAGTGAGAGAGAGACAAAAAACATATACAAGCCCACAGATTCAGACATGCAAACACACAAAGACAGAAACTGGGACAAACAAAAATCTGCCTAGACACACAGTGACAGAGAGTGAGAGAGACAAAACACATACAAACACACATATTCAGACATACAAAAGACAAATACTATCGCTGGGACAAGCAAACACCTGCCCAGACACACATGTACAGAGAGTGAGAGAGACAAAATACAAATACAAACTCACATATTCAGACATATAAACAAACAAGGAAAGTCACTAGGACAAGCAAATACCCGCCCAGACAGACAGGCACAGAGAGTAAGAGAGATGAAATCCCATATAAGCACACAGATTCAGACATACAAACCGACAAATACAAACATAGGGACAAGCAAACACCCACCCAGATATACAGGCACAAAGAGTGAGTAAGACAAAACACATAGAAACACATAGATTCAGACATACAAACAGACAAAGACAGTCACTCTGACAAGCAAACATCCGCCAAGAAACAGGTATAGAGTAAGAGAGAGACAGGAACACATACAAAAATACAGATTCAGACCTACAAACAGGCAAAGACAGACATAGGGACAAGCAAACAACCGCTCAGATACACAGGCACAGAGAGTGAGAGAGACAGATACACACACAAACAAACAGATTCAGATATACAAACAGACAAAGACAGACACTGGGACAAGCACAGAGAGTGAGAGAGACAAAAAATACATACAAGGACACATATTCAGACATACAAACAGACAAAGACAGACACTGAGACAAACAACAACCCGTCCACACACACTGGCATAGAGATTGAGAGCGAGAAAAACAAGAAAAACATACAAACACACAGATTAAAACATTCCAACAGACAAAGAGAGACATTAGGACACCTGCTCAGAAATACTTAGCGTGGGGCGCCATGCTAAATGAATCCTTGCTAAATGCTAAATAAATAAACTAAATGAGCCAAATGAAAGTTATTTGAAAAAAGTGAGGATTTTAGGTTGGCTGCAGGTACCCGGGTGTAGGTTCAAATCGACTGGCTGTTTGTATTTATTTCTCACTGTGCCTGTTTGTCTGAGCAGGTATTTTCTTGTCCTAGTGTCTGTTTTTGTCTGTTTTTATGTCTGAATCGGTGTGTTTGTATGTTTTTTTTTCTGTCACTCTCTATGCCTGTGTGTGTGGCCGGATGTTTGATTGTTTCAGGATCTGTTTGTGTCTGTTTGTATGTCTGAATCTGTGTGTTTGTGTTTGCTTTTGTCTCTCTCACTCTCTCTGCCTGTGTGTCTGGTCGGTTGTTTCCTTGTCCCCGTGTTTGTCCTTGTCTGTTTGTATTTCTGAATCTTTGAGTTTGTATGTGTTTTTGTCTCACTCACTCTCTGTGCCTATGTGTCTGGGTGGGTGTTTGCTTGTCCAAGTGTCTGTCTTTTTTTTGTTTGCATATCTGAATTTCAGCTTTTGTATATGTTTTTTTCTCTCTCACTCTCTGTACCCGTGTTTCAGGGTTCATGTTTGCTTGTTCCAGTTACTTTCTTTGTCTGTTTGTATGTCTGAATAGGTGTGTTTGTAGGTGTTTTTTGTCTCTCTCACTCTCTGTACTTGTGGGTCTGGTCAGGTGTTTGCTAGTCCCAAGGTCTGTGTTTGTCTGTTTTCATATCCAAATCTGTGTGTTTGTATGTGTTTTTGTCTCTCTCACTGTTTGTGCCTATTTGTCTGAGCGACTGTTTGTTTGTCCCAGTGTCTTTCTTTGACTGTTTGCATGTCTGAATCTGTGTGTTTTTATATGTTTCTTATCTCTCTGACCAACTCTGCCTGTGTGTCTGGGTGGGTGTTTGCTTATCACAGTGTATATCTTTATCTGTTTGTATGTCTGAAACTGTGCGTTTGTATGTGTTTTTGTCTCTCTCACTCTTTGTGTCTGTGTATCTGGGTGGTTGTTTGCTTGTCTGACTGTGTGTCTTTGTCTGTTTGCATGTCTGAATATGTGTGTTTTTGTCCCTCTCACTCTCTGTACCTGCGGTTCTGAGCGGGTGTTTGATTGTCCCAGTGTTTTTCTTTGTCTGTTTGTATATCTGAATCTGTGCGCTTGTAAATGTTTTGTGTCTCTCACACTCTGTGCCTGAGTATTTGAGTGGTTATTTGCTTGTCCGACTGGATGTCTTTGTCTGTTTGCATGTCTGAATCTGTGCGTTAGTATGTGTTTTTGTCTCTCTCACTCTCTGTGCCTGCGGTTCTGAGCGGGTGTTTGCTAGTCCCAGCGTTTGTCTTTGTCTTTTTGTATATCTGAAGCTGTGTGCTTGTATATGTTATTGTCTCTTTCGCTCTCTCTGCCTGAGTGATTGGGTGGGTGTTCGTTTGTGCCAGTGTCTGTCTTTGTCTGTTTGTATGTCTGAATCTTTGTAATTGTAATTGTTTTTGTCTCTCTCACTCTCTGTGCCGGTGTGTATAGACGGGTGTATGCTTGTCCAAGTGTTTGTCTTTGTCTGTTTGTATATCTGAATCTGTGTGTTTTTATATGTTTTTGCCTCGCTTACTCTCTGTGCTTGTGTGTCTGGGCGGGTTTTTATTTGTCCTCCGTCTCTATTTTCTCATTTTTTAATATCTAAATCTTTGTGTTTTTTTATATTTTTTTGTCCTTCTTACTCTCTGTGCCGGTTGGTCTTGGTGGGTGTTTGCTTGTCCCAGTGTGTGTCTTTATCTTTTTGTATATCTGAATCCGTTTGTTTGTATGTGTTTTTTCCTCTCTTACTCTCTGTGCCTGTGTGTCTGGGTGGGTTTCTGCTTGTCCCTTGTGTCTTTCTTTGTCTGTTTTTATGTCTGATTCTGTGTGTTTGTATGTGTTTTTGTCTCTTACTCTCTTTGACTTTTCGTTTGGGTGGTTGTTTGCTTACCCCAGTTTCCATCTTTGTCTGTTTGTATTTCTACATCTGTATGTTTACATGTTTTTTGTGTCTCTCACTCTCTGTGTCGGTGTGTCTGGTTGGGTGTTTGCTTGTTTGTGGGGATTTTGCGGAAAAATAAGGCTCATCTCTCTCAGACTTTGGTAAAAGTTCTGTTAAATTATCTCTGTTTCCAATATACCCCTTATGAGCCTGCTAGTAGTATCTGCGTCTCTGAAAATAAATTTTCTTAATCTCCGAGTTTTTAATTGACATTGTAAACGTTTGACTTGCTAGCATACCCTAAAATAACGGAAATATAACAAAATATTGCATAAAATATTTTCATTGAAATAACGACATGTAGAATATTATCATGAAAATAAAAATGAATGCTTTGATACCATTATATTTTCTCTTGACATTGGCACTTATTCAATTTTGGGTTCATACACGAGTTTTAACATTGTTTCATCTACAACCACATCACTCATTTAATCATTGGTATGGTTGGGTTCATTGACTGAATCTGTTGGTACATGATCGATGGTAGTAACAATGTTTACAAGCGCTTTGTTTTCAATCAATTCGTCCTTATACCCTGTTGTTATATTGTATGGTAATGCTCGTTTTATTCTGCTCTCGATTTTACTGTCTATTACCACATTATTTTTACACAAGTAACAGTTCTGACACGTAGACAAGATATGGTTGTTGAAATTAGTGCAGCACTAGGTCTTTCATTTTCCCTTTGCTTTCACTTGAATACTAATACCAGAAAGACGGCAATAGGATCAATCAACAGGTAAGATATTACCAGAACCATGAGCAAGAAGTTGACCCTCATCGTCAACTATTAATTTTATGTTTGCGTTCTTTGAGCCTTATCATCTCTGGAAATGATATTCTTACATTCCCATACTCAGCAATGATAAATCTTTTCGGTACTCCAAAGAAATTTAATCTCTTCGTTGTCTTGACAATGTACAGATACATTTCCAATAAGATCCCCACTATTGCTTGTTTCATAATTCAAATATATTCTTTGTTAGCATTCAACGCAACGATGACTTTATCATGTGCACACCCTTTCTTCGAATATTTCACCTTCATTTTTTTTAATTGGATGCAAGTACTTTATCCTTCCAATGTACAAAAAAAATATCAATTGATAACATGCAATAAACTATTTGGTGCTGCTGAGCATCCATAGAGTACCACTGGGACAGTCGCATAAAAAATACAAAAAAAATGTTAATCAGCCCAAAGAATTATATCATTTCCCTAATAGGGCTGTCTTATCGTCGCTTAGAATATATATGAATTTATTAGCTTTATTGCTACCCCAATACTAAGCAATACTTTTCAAAAGCCTTTATTGGATCATTTCCCATATAGGGTTGTTGTATCTTCGCTTCAAATATGTACAACTTTATTTTTTTTGACTTTATGCATATCCCTTATACTAAGCCATACTTTTCAATGGCTATATTCTATCATTCCCTCAAAGGACTTTCGTATCATCGCTTAAAAAGTATACAGCTTTGTTACTTTTGACTTTATGCATACCCAAATACTAAACAATATTTTTTCAAAAGGCATTATTCTCTCATTTCCCTCATATGGCTGTCACATAATCGCTTAAAATATATACTACTTTATTAATTTCGATTTTATGCAGCGGTTTCGGGTGATTGTTTCATGGACTTAGCCAAATGGGTGTCTGAAGAGTCTATGCAAAATAATATTTATTGAAGTCAACTTTACTATGACCATACTAATATTTTCTAAAAACTAAGATGATTCTTCAAATTTCTTTTTAATCTTTGCAGGTGATTGTTTCATGAACTTGGTCAAATGGGTCTCCGAACAGTCTATACAAGAACAGATTTATTGAAGTCAACTTTATTATGACCATACTAACATTTTCTAAGAACTAAGAAGATTTTCCAATTTTTTTTTAATCTTTTCGGGTGATTGTTTCATGGACTTGGTCAAATGGGTCTCCAAATAGTCTATGCAAAATCATATTTATTGAACTCAACTTTACTAAGACCATCCCAATATTTTCTAAGAACCTCGAAGATTCTCTAATTTTTTTTAGTTTTTCTCGGGTGATTGTTTCATGGACTCGGTCAAATGGGCTTCTGGACACTCTGTGCAAAATCGGATTCATTGAAGTCATCTCTACTAAGACCATACTAACATTTTCCAAAAACCAAGACGATTATCAAGAAGACTCTCCAAATTTTGTAAACCTTTTCGGATGATTGTTTCATAGACTTGATCAAATGGGCTTCCAAATAATCTATACAAAACCATATTTATTAAAGTCAACTTTACTAATACCATACTAGCATTTTCCAAAAACCAAGAAGATTCTCCAAATTTCATTTTAATCTTCTCGGGTGATTGTTTCACGGACTTGGTCAAATGGGCTTCTAAACAGTCTATGCAAAATCAGATTTATTGAATTCAAATTTACTATGACCATGCTAACAGTTGCGGAAAGCCAAGAAGATTCTCCAAACTTTTTTTTAACCTTTTCGGGTGATTGTTTCACGGACTTCGTCAAATGAGCCTCTGAATAGTTTATGCAAGGTCAGAATTATTGAAGTCAACTTTACTATAACCATAGTAACATTTTCCAAAAACCAAGAAGATTTTCCAAATTTATTTTTAATCTATTCGGGCCATTGTTTCATAGACTTGGTTAAATGGGCCTCTGAATAGTCTATGTAAAATAAGATTTATTGAAGTCAACTTTACTAAGACCATACTAACATTTTCTAAAAACCAAGAAGACTCTCCAAATTTCCGTTTAATCTTTTCGGTTGATTGTTTCATGGACATGATCAAATGGTCCTCTGAATAGTCTATGCAAAATCAAATTTATTGAAGTCAATTTTACTAAGCTCATACAAAGAATTTCTAAACACCAAGAAGATTCTCAAAATTTTCTTTAAATCTTTTCGGGTGATTTTTTCATGGACTTGGTGGTCAAATGGGACTCTGAATAGTCTATGCAAAATCATATTTATTGAAGTCAACTTTACTAAGACCATGCTAACATTTTCTAAAAACCAAGAAGATTTTCCAAATTTCTTCTTAATGTGTTCAGGTGATTGTTTTATGGACTTGGTCATTTGGGACTCTAAATAGTCTATGCCAAATCAGATTTATTGAAGTCAACTTTACAAAGACCATCCTAACATTTTCTAAGAACCAATAAGATTTTCCAAATTTCTTTTAATGTGTTCAGGTGATTGTTTCATGGACTTGGTCATTTGGGACTCTGAATAGTCTACGCCAAATTAGATTTATTGAAGTCAACTTTATTAAGACCATAGTAACATTTTCTAAAAGTCAAGAAGACCAAATTTCTTTTTAATCTTATCCGGTGATTGTTTCATGGAGTTGGTCAAATGGGTAAGAATATGTTTTCATTTACGGTGTCATCGGCCCTCGGATTTACCTTGTCAATCATCTACAGACAGGTATTTGAAATTGATATGCCGGTCGGATTACGCTAATGAATTATTTCTTGTAGTAAGATTATGTACGTAGGTGAATGACCCAAATCTAAGTATTGTCTTTGCTCTATATTTCATAGCCATTCAAATGGCCTGAAGGGTCTTCTGGCTGTTTTTCTGGCCGGACCCATTAGGTTAATACTACTGTTCATGAATAAGCTCATCCATTATTGGGAATTCTGAGGATAATTTTTATACCATTCGATTGCCCTTATGTTTGAGGAATTATCTTTGAAGTAGTGAAGAAAAAAGTCATACTTTAGCATAAAAATCTGTAAGGCTAAAGATGGTAAGATCAGTTATTTAGGGGTTCCATAATGCAAAATTCTTTAATCAAGTTTTGTTTTGAACTTTGTTGTAACGTATTTTTCTTTTCTTTTTTTAGTCCATGAGGATGTCGTTTCTTCGCAGTCATCGTGTGACAGTGATTCGAGCTTTTGCTCACTCTATCATTCCTTGCAAAATACCAATGATGTTGTGATCAATGCTCAAAAGAGTGCTATGTATGATGTGGAGCCTGCAATTTGGCCTAAGTCTTCAAAAGTTATAATACCACTGAAAGATCCATATCCTTTGAAAGTGAAAGAAAATGCTAAAGTTAAGGTAAGCCTTGATGATTTCCACAAGAATTTAACGCTAGAAATACCAGGGATATGTCCAATTGGAAGGTATCCAAATATTCAAAGAGCGCTGACCACTTTTCAAATTATTTTATTTTGGGAGTAAGCTTAAAGTTGTTTATTAGACTGTCTAAAACCACTCATAAAAAAAAACGAAGAAAATCAGCAATGCCTTCCTGATATGTCCGGCATGATATCAAGTGGAAAATTATTTCATAGAATGACCCTTTTCGGGCAAAAAGACATTTTATTGAACAGAATATTCTCCCCCTTCTTTCCATGAGGACCACTAGAAAATATTTTACCGGTGGGGCAGGGAAAAGGCACAAGCTTTACATGGGGCTCTGTCCTTACAAAGATTTAAATAGGAATTTTTGTCATTTCCCTGTTGCCATACATCTATTTAGCGTCTTCTTACTTCTCAAAGTGTATAGGATAAAATCTCGTGGGTACCATTACGGCAACTCCACTATCTTCAGTTTAATTCTTTAACAGTAGGGGACACGTATCGATTCAAGCCGTTTATGGTAATGTATAACAAATGGAGACCCGCCATCATCCAAAGTAAGCAAAAACTAAAGAATATAAGTCTGGAAACATATATAGGCCTACAGTATAAAAATCCTAATTGTGCTGCGTAGTAACACTGCTTCTTCCGTTTTTTCCCTCTTTCTTTTTTTTTTGGGGGGGGCGATCAGCGTTATCAGAGATCTTTGACTGTGAGTCACTAAGAGCATGAGAATATCACAAGGATAACTTGCAAAAAATTCAAGGTTTGAGAAGATGTAAAATAATAATAATATATATATTTTCCGTATTTTAGAGGGTAACATTTTATATTTATATAGTTTTCTTTAGATCTAACGGCTAGGACTGAAATTTTAATGCTTCAAGAAAAATCCCAAGGAGTGACTCCCTATGTCTGTAGCTTAGGTACGGTAAGAGATGGAAATTCGGAGCTTTTGGATGGTGTGGGGATCTTGAAGCTGGGAAGAATCTGAGAAGACTTTGACACCCCAACACCTGGTGTATATCTCGGTGTGCTGCAGAGTCCCACCACGCTTGGCGCGAGCCACCTGGTGTATATGATTTCTGAGAGAGAGAGAGAGAGAGAGAGAGAGAGAGAGAGAGAGAGAGAGAGAGAGAGAGAGAGAGAGAGAGAGAGAGAGAGAGATAGAGAGAGATAGAGAGATAGATATATAAAGACAGAGAGAGACAGAGAGAGAGAGAGACACAGAGAGAGAGAGAGAGAGAGACAGAGAGAGAGACAGAGAGAGAGACAGAGCGACAGAGAGAGAGAGAGGGAGAGGGCCAGGGAGGGAGAGAGAGAGAGAGAGAGGGAGAGGGCCAGAGAGAGAGAGAGAGAGAGAGAGAGAGAGAGAGAGAGAGAGAGAGAGAGAGAGAGAAAGAAAGAGAAAGCGACAGAGAGAGAGAGAGACAGAGACAGAGACAGAGAGAGACAGACAGACAGAGAGAGAGAGAGGGAGAGAGAGAGAGAGACAGAGGTGAGAGAGAGAATGACCCCTCAAAAAATACCGAACTCCGATTGTTTTGTTTTATTTTCTATGAAATTTTCGGTTTTGATCAAATTTCCTGAAATTTAGATTATATATAAAGCTTGAGCTCAGAAGAAGACTGGCAATAGAACATAGGCTGGAAATCCTGATGGCTCATTTGTTTAGGCAAGGTCGAGTTGCATTTCCTTAGTATGAAAATAGCTCGTATGCTTACCAAGTTATTGAATAATCATTCTTTACTTGAACAGTCGTAATAAGTGGTGTTTCAGTATTCTGAATGTTTGAATCATTTAATTTTATGTTGTTAAGTTCAATGAATTTAGAAAACCGGTTCAGCCACTTTCAATATTATCGGACCTGTCTATTATGCAGTGAAACCTGTCTTAAGCGATTCTAGATTAATTAAATCCAATAATGAGTAGGCCTAACCAAACAAAAAGTAGAATCATTTCTAATGTAGGCGAAAAGGTCGAAAGTTTGAAAAATTCCAACAAACATGAAGGGTACATTTGCTCTTAGTTTGGTGCTTACTAATTAAACAAAACACACTCAAGTTGGGGGTTATTTTAGGTTGGGTTAGTTTAGGTTAGGGGTGCTGTACAAATACTTTACCCTCCCCCCCATAATGCGTAAACATATAGCCCAAATTATATTATTGTATAAACTAAAGGTTATATGAAGGGTATCTTTCAGTAGGATTAACCTAAGTTAACTTCTTGGGTGTATTTCGTTTAATTAACAAGTACCCTTAGTTTTTGCTACTGAAGCAGCAAAAAATATGTCTACAGACTTCTTTTTCTTGTTTCTTTTCTTATGAACATTAATCTTTCTCAATTCTTGAGGTGATATTTTTGAAGACTTAGACATTCCCTATTTTATAAACAACAAATATGTTCAATGAAATTGGTAAACCATACAGTACAATTAAAATGTTGACTTTTCTAGATACAAATTAAAAAAAAACTTTTTATGTAAAACTAAAGAGCGACATTTAAACCTAAGCCGAGAAGAGATAAAGTTATATTATAATTCAAACTTAAAACTCAAATTTCTATCAAGGATTGGTGAAAATTAAAACAAGCATAAGTTCAAATGAAGGTGCGCGTGTAACTGAACCACTGGGTAACTGAACCACAAGCAACTGAATGCCTGTAACTGAACCAACGTGTAACTGAACCACCATGGAACTGAACCCCTCTATAACCGAACCCCTGTGCAACTGAACCCTCGTGTAACTGAACCACAAGGCAATTGAACCCCATTTAACTAAATCCTTGTGCAACTAAATCCCCATGCAACTAAGCCCCATTTAACTGTACCCCCGTATAACTGAACCCCCGTGCAACTGAACCACCATGCAACTGAATCACTGTGCAACTTAACCACCGTGCAGCTGAATCACCTTGCAACTGAACCATTTTGCAACTGAACCCTCGTGCAACTGAGCCATCGTGCAACTGAACCACTGAACTCAATTTTTCAGTATTCTAAAATTATAAGCCAAGATAATTGGGTAAAACACAAGTTAGAATTTTTACATGTTCAACCTTGTTGGAATGAAATAAAAAAAAACAAGTTTTTTAAACTGAAAGTAAGGAGCGACATTAAAACTTAAAACGAACAGAAATTATTCCGTATATGAAAGGGGCTGTCCCTCCTCAACGCCTCGCTCTTTACGCTAAAGTTTTTTATTGTTTTAAAAAATAAAGTTGTGAGACAGAGTCAAACTTTAGCGTAAAGAGCGAGGCGTTGAGGAGGGGACAGCCCCTTTCATATACGGAATAATTTCTGTTCGTTTTAAGTTTTAATGTCGCTCCTTACTTTCAGTTTAAAAAACTTGTTTTTTTTTATTTAATTTCTGATCGTTTTTTAGTTAATGCAGCTTTTATTTGCATAAAAATTTTACTTTTCTTTTGCTAAATGGATGTCTTTACAAATTAACTTACGTAACTAACTTCTATATTCGTATATTTTTCTTCTGGCAAAAAATACAAAGTTGCAGATTTTTGCATATATGAGATTGAAACCTATTTAATAGGGTTTTCTGATACGCTGAATCGGACGGTGTGATTTTCAATAAAATTCTTTACCTCGTAGGGGATGTTTCCCCCCTCTTTAGAAAGTAGAGTAAATTTTCTTAGGCTCGTAATCTTTGGTGAGCCATAATAAAATTAATAAAATTTATATATTTAGAATCAGAATTAAGAACAATTTCATTTGATAAATTTATCGACATCAAAATTCAGTTTTTAAAAGTTTCGATTATTATTGAGCCGTACCGCTTGTTTTTTTATTGTTTTTTTTTTTTGTTACGTATATGAAGGGGTTCTCCCTTTAGTCAATACCACGCTTTTTACGTTAAAAGTTAAAAAAAAAGTTTTTATTCACAAACCCCTGAATCACAAAGGCCGTTGAATTAGAATAGATAGCTCTTTTGAAAGTACTTAAAAAAACCGTGGCGTAAAGAGAGAGGTATTGACTTGGGGGAGAACCCCTCACTTACGTTATAATTTCTGTTCGTTTTAAGTTCTAATATTCCTTCTTACATTTCAGTTGAAAAAACTTGAATTTTTTTATTTAATTTCTGATCGTTTTTTAAATAATGCTGGGAAATCCGGTGCCCCCTTCATATAAATGTCCATTCCCCCAACGCAACATCCGCCACGGAAATATTCTCCATAGTAATCCCCTCCTCTAGCCCCCCCCCCCCTCAAGAAACAATCCTTCCTGAAAATGGTTGTATACTTCCCAATAACCAATAAATAATGCTGGCAAGTCCGGCACCCCCTTCATGGCAATTTCCCGTCCACCATTAAAAATTCCTTCATGAAAAGATCCTCCAATATAACCCCCGAACCCCCCTGCCCCCCCCCGACCATAAAAAAAACTTCTGTATACTTCCCAATAACCAATACTATATGTTAACATTGGGTAAAGTTCATAACTTTTAGCCCTCCCTCTGGGAACTTCGGGGGATTAAGTCATCCTAAAAGAGATATTTATCATATTTTCGACCATGCTGAACAAAATGGCTATCTCAAAATTTTGATCGGGTGACTTTGGTAAAAAAAATAAGCGTGGGAGGGGGTCTAGTTGCCCTCCATTTTTTTTTGTCACTTAAAAAGAGCACTGGAGATTTCATTTTCTGTTCCAATGAGCCCATTCAAGATATTCTAGGACCACTGGGTCAATACGATCACCCCTGGGAAAAAAAAACAAACAAACAAACAAATAAAAATGCATCTGAGATCTTTCTTCTGGCAAAAAATGGAAAATTCCACATTTTTGTAGATAGGAGCTTGAAACCTCTACAGTAGGGTTCTCTGATACGCTGAATATGATGGTGTGATTTTCATTAAGGTTCTATGACTTTTAGAGGGTCTTTTCCTCTTTTTTTGAAAATCAGCCAAATTTTCTCAGGCGTTCAACTTTTGATGGGTAGCACTAAACTTGATGAAAGTTATATATTTGAAATCAGCATTGAAATCTGATTCTTTTGATATATCTAGTGGTATCAAAAACCCTTTTTCTAGAGTTTCGGTTACCATTGAGCCGGGTCGCTCCTTACTTACAGTTCGTTACCACGAACTGTTTGATTGTTTGTTTCATACAGTCATGATATAAACGCCTGTCAAGATCATTCACAAAAAATATATGCTTTATTTTTGCAAAAAAAAAAGGAGATCCGATGTCACAAATGATTAAAGCTGATTTTATTTCTCTTTTTTTCAAATGAATTAGACCTTTTTTAGCGCTAAGAAAGAGAGAAACGCGCTTAAAAAATTTGACTTTTGTGAATCCAGACAAAAAAATTTGATCAATTACCTTTGGGGAGATTGCAGCTAATAATGAAATGGGAGGGTCACTGGTAATACTCCAGCCTTTTCTTCAAAATTCCTTCAAACATGCCAAGAAGGTTTATACTTCAAACCCTCAGGTTTATACCCTCAGCTGTTCTCGATACATTGCAGATACGCCGTCTTGTAAAACTTGATGCACAAAGTACCTCTTGGTTTAGTTGAAGATTTTTCGAACGATGTTATGACTGATACCATCAACCAATATAGACATTGCTGGTATTTTCTTTTCACAACCAATAAAGGAAGAAATATCTTTTGGTTGTGTTTGGTATTCTTCTTGATATTTCTGTATGGTTTGACCTTAATGCTCCATGCTTTTTTTTTAATTATAGCATCAAACATGCCCTCTCTTCTGATAAAAAAAATACCTTGTTTGTTAACATTAGGCAACTTGCAAAACTTACAGCCCTTGCACCAGGGGCTAGGGGTTGTGAACCCCGGAGGCATAGTTATTCTATTTTACATTTTATACGTTTGATCTGTTTTAAATAAAATCGTCATATCAAAATTATCAATCGGATGTATTTGGGAAAAAAAGAGGGTAGGGGTGGAAGCCCTTCTTTTCATTTTTAACTCTTAAAAAGTGAACTGGAACTTTTGATTCCCAATCGAATGAGCAACCCTCTCCCAAAGTTTATGCAAAAATCTTTTTCCATAAAAACCTTATTTGTTAACATTGAGTAACTAGCTTAACTTACAGCCCTTGCTCCAGGAACTGCTCGTGGCATCCTAGTAGTAAGAATGTATAAGGTACTGATTCTACGCCTGGGGCATGAATATATGTGCAGTTTAATCGGTACATGGCATAGAATGGTCATTCATCTATTACTAGGACCGGTATATGCCTTAGCAGACAGGTTTCTCAGCCAACGCCTATTTTCTGGGCCAATCAGATAGATACAGAGGGTACTCCATATACGGTAACTTGATTAGTAATTGGATTCAAATATAAGGAGTGATTTTCATTGTACTTCAAAGGTTTAATGTTCTTTCTGTAACATGGTTAAGAGGAAGGCTTTCGGATTAGCATTCAATGGTAGGTTTAATGATAGCATATGGGATTAATTACTATCAACTGTACAAAGAATATGCTCAGATATATAATAAATTTGATGCATACAAGAGACATCGGTATAATGCATTCAAAGGTTTATTGGACTTTTCTGTAAAATGGTTAACAGCCAAGCTTTCGGGCATTAGCATTCAATGGATGGTTTAAAGATGGCATATGCTATTAGATACCAAAAAATTGAATCATTTGCCAAAAATACCTCAATTGTGAAAAAAGGTATAGTATTCGCATAACTATGCAATGAATGATCTTAATTGGTGATTGAATAATAGGGGTGAAACAGGGCTAGATAACATTTTTAATTGGATTGTGTGAAGGTGGTAAAAAAAAGGATAAACTGCTTACCAGTTAAGGTAATCCCGAAGGGGTTGCTAACTCATGGGCAGTTTATTATAAATTTTGAATAAAATCGTTAGCATCAATCTATGGAAATGATTAACGATGACAAGATAACATTATGACTTGACCTAGCTTTAATTCTTGGATGTGTTCTGTATAATACACAAGTGCAATTTGAACAGTGTTCTCAATAATAAAATATACTCTAACATTGTAGTATCCTAAAAAGTTGATACTAATAGAGATGACGATGCCAAGAAAAGAATTTTAATAAAGAAATTCAGAAAAATCTTTAGAAATCCTTAGAAATCAAGTAGTGAGACGATTATGAGTATGAACCATCAAGGATCGTAAGCAACAATGACCCCAGATACAAAGCACCTCCACCTCCAAAAGTCCCCTATCCACAACCTCCAAGGGGCCCCCTCCCACCAACTTCTTGGGGCCCTAGCCCCCCCCCCCAATTTTTTACTTTTCTGTTTTTTTTTGTTTTTTATTATTATTATTTTTAACATGCTATTTTGTTCAACTTTTTTTACATGTACTAGAGTGACATAAAACATACTTAACACAAATAAAAATCACATTTAATATTTTCCACACTCAAAATGAGAATAGTATAGATATGTTAGTCGTGACTTTTACTATTAGAAAAATAATGTTTGTAGTAGCGCTCTTTTTGGACTGAATATTTTTGGACTTGGAAATTATTCAACTTTTAACATTATACTATACTAAAAAGTTGATACTAATAGTGATGTAAATGCCAAGAAAGGAATTTTAATAAAGAAATTCAGAAAAATCCATAGAAATCCTTAGAAGTCAACTAGTGAAATGATTATAGGTTTGAAGCATCAAGGATCGCAATCATCAATGACCCTAACCACCAAGGACCTCAACCTCCAAGGAGCCCCTCCCTCCAACTTTTTGCACCCATCCCCCCATGTTTTTAACACTTTTTTAAGTTTTTTTTAATTTTTGTATATGATTTTTTAAACATAGTTTTTTTTTAACTTTTTCTTACGCATCTTAAGCTAACATGAAATATGATTGGGGCTGTATCAAATTGTTCTCTATGCTTGCTCATAAACACGACGCGGCTTTCCCAGTGATACTCTATGCCAAGTTATCTTCAATACTTACTTTATGGCATGTATTAAATCAGTAATTTTTCTACATTGGAAGGATTGACATCTGCATAACATTTTTGTTTAAAAAGTGAAAATAAATGATTCTATGAAAGTGTGTACACATGATAAAGTCATTGTTGTTTTGAATGCAGACAAGGAAAAATATTTGAATTATGAAACAAGTAGAAGTGGTAGCATCATTGAATACGTATGACTGCGATTTTATGACAGTGAGAACTTAAATTTCTTGGGAATACTCATAAATTTCCATTGTATATATGGTGGATATGCAAGAGTGACATTACCACGGATGATTATGATCAAAGAAAATGCCAACCTAAAAATAATAGTTGATGAGGAGGGGCATCTTCTTGCTCATGGTTCTAGTAACACATTACCTACTGATACATCTTATTCCCCTCGTTCTGTTATTAGTATTCAAATGAATGCAAAGGGGAAAAGAAAAGCCAACTACTGCACTATCGTAATAAATCATTACATGTCTACGTGCCAGAACTGTTACCTGTGTAAACACTGTGTGAGAATAGACAGTGAAATCGCTAGCAAAATAAAAAGGGCATTGGCATACAATATCATCAATGAATATAAAGATGAATTGATGGATGGAATTGATCATATAGTCAATGAACCCAATAGTACCGAAGATAAAATTCAGATTGAACCTATAGGTGACACCCCAGGAAAAATTGTGTAAGACTCAAAATGGATGAATAATTATTCTACTGGTTATGAAGAAAGAGAAGAGAATAACTATATTATCAAGAGAGAACATGATGAATTATTTTATGGAACAGTTTCAAAATGTCCAAAGTTGTTCAATGATGTTAATAATATATAATAATGTATGCAACATAGTTTTTATATTAATATTCTACATTTATTATTTCATTAAAAATATATTGTACATTACTTTGTTACATGATCTTTATTTTTTGGGTATGCTAGAACGTCAAACGTTTAGAATATCTATTAAAAAAGGCGGACATGTAAGAAAAGGAATTTCAGAGATAAAGATACTACTAGCAGGCTCATAGGGGATATATTAGAAAATTAGATACTTTAACAGAAGTTTTACCAAAGTTGGAGAGAGATGAGCTTAATTTTTTTTTCTAAAAAATCTCCACAGATAAGCATACACCCGTCCAGGCACACAGGCAGAGAGAATTTTAGTTTTCAGAAACAGCAACATCCCCGTTTAAAACACATCTGTTTCTATTAATAATATTTGATGTTTTAATAAAGTTGGGTTTTAGCCTTCAGAAATAAGAACATCCACGTTTAAACTAAATCTGATTTTAATAACAATATTTAATTTTTAATAAATTTGGGTTATAGTTTTCGGAAATAGGAACATCCGCGTTAAAAATATATCTGATTTTATTAATAATATTTGATTTTTAAAAAATTGAGGTTTTTGTTTTCAGAAATAAGAAAATCAACGTTTTAAATACATCTGATTTTATTAATAATATTAAATTTTTTATTAAAGTTGGGTTTTAGTTTTCAGAAATAAGAACATCCACGTTTAAAATACATCCGATTTTATTATTAATATTTGATTTTTTTAAATAAAGTTTCGGTTCTGGTTTTCGGAAATAGGAAATCCCCGTTTAAAATGCATCTGATAAAAAAAAGTTGGGCTATAGTTATCAGAAATAAGGACATTTACGTTTAAAATACATCTGATTTTATTAATAATATTTGTTTTTTCAAAGAAGTTGGGTTTTAGTTCACAGAAATAAGAACATCCACGTTTAAAATACATCTGATTTTATTAAAAATATTTGATTTTTCTAATAAAGTCGGGTTTTAGTTTTAAGAAATAAGAACATCCACGTTAAAATACATCTGATTCTATTAATAATATTTAATTTTTTAATACAGTTGGGTTTTAGTTTTCAGAAATAAGAACATCCACGTTTAAAATACATTTGATTTAATTAACAATATTTGATATATTAATAAAGTTAGGTTTTCGTTTTAAGAAATAAAAACATCCACGTTTAAAAAACATATGATTTTATTAATAATATTGTATTTTTCTTAATAAGGCTGGGTTTTAGTTTTCAGAAATAGGAACATCAACGTTTAGAATATATCTGATTTTATTAATAATATTTGGTTTTTCAAACAAGTTGGGTTTTAGTTCTCAGAAATAAGAACATCCAAGTTTAAAATACATCTGATGTTAATAATATTTTTTTTAACAAAGTTGGGTTTTAGTCCAAAATCCACGTCTGCATCTAAAATACATCTGATTCTATTAATAATATTTGATTTTCTACTAAAGTTGGGTTTTAGTATTCAGAAATAAGAACATTAACGTTTAAAATATATTTGATTTTATTAACAATATTTGATATATTAATAAATTTAGGTTTTTAGTTTTCAGAAAAAAAAATATCCACGTTTAAAATACTTATGATTTTATTAATAATATTTTATTTTTCAAAGAATTTGGGTTTTATTTCTCAGAAATAAGAAAATCCACGTTTAAAATACATCTGATTTTAATAAAAAAAAATTTAATAAAGTTGGGTACTAGTTCAAAATCCATGTCCACGTCTAAAATACATCTGATTTTATTATTAATATTTGATTTTCTAATAAAGTTGGGTTTTAGTTTTCAGAAATAAGAACATCCACGTTTAAAATACATCTGATTTGATTTTTCTTAATAAATCTGGGTTTTAGTTTTCATAAATAGGAACATCCACATTTAGAATATATCTGATTTTATTAATTATGTTTGATTTTTCAAAGAAGTTTGGTTTTAGTTCTCAGAAATAAGAACATCCACGTTTAAAATACATCAGATTTTAATAACAATTTTTTAAATAAAATTGGGTTATAGTGTTCGAAAATAAGAACTTCCACGTCTAAAAAAATCTTATTTTTTTAATAATATTTGATTTTCCAAAAAAGTTTTGTTATGGTTTTCATAAATAAGAACATCCACGTTAAAAATACGTTAGATTTTGGTGATAATTGTTAATTTAATAAACTTGGGTTTTAGTTTTAGAGAATAAGAATATCCACGTCTAAAATACATCTTATTTTTTAATAATATTCGATTTTCTAATAAAGTTGGGTTATAGTTTTCAGAAATAAGAACATCCACGTTTAAAATACATCTGATTCTATTAATAATTTTAATTTTTAAATAAAGTTGGGTTTTAGTTTTCAGAAATAAGAACATCCAAGTTTAAAATACATCTGATTTAATAAACAATATTTAATTTTTCATAAGGTTGGGTTTTAGTTTTCAGAAGTTTGAATATCAATGTTTAAAATATATTTAATTTTAAAATCAAAATTTGATTTTTTTTTAATAAAACAGGCATTTAGGTTTCAGAAACAGGAATGTTTGCGTGTAGAGTACATCACTTCTTATCAACAATGTTTGATTTTTTAATAAAGTCGTATTTTAGTTCACATAAATAAGAAACTTGACGTCCTAAACAAATCAGATTTTAATAATAATATTTGATTTTTAGTAACGTTAGATTTCTGTTTTAAGAAATAAGAACATTGGTGTTTAAAAAACATCTGATTTTCTTAACAATATTCAATTTTTAATAAAGTTGGGTTTTATTGTTCAGAAATAAGAACATCCGCGTTTAAAATACATATGATTGTATTAATAATATTTGATTTTCCTTGATTTTATTAATAATATTTGATTTTTGAATTTAGTTAGGTTATAGTTTTCAGAAATAAGAGCATCCACGTTTAAAGTACTCCTTATTTTATTAATAATATTTGATATTTTAATAAAGTTGGGTTTAAGTTTTCAGAAATAGGAACTTCCATGTTTAAAATAAATTTGACTTTATTAATAAAATTTAATTTTTTTAAAATAAAAATTTGTTTTAGTTTTCAAAAATAAGGACATCCACCTTTAAAATATATTTGATTTTATCAATATCATTTGGTTTTTCAATACATTTAGGTTCTAGTTCTCGGAAGTAAGAGCATCCACATTTAAAATACATCTGATTTTATTAATAATATTTGATTTTGCAATAAAGTTGAGTTTTAGTTTTCAGAAATAAGAACATCCACATTTAAATACCTCTGATTTTATCAATAATATTTGTTTTTTTTTAAATAAAGTTGGGTTTTAGTTTTCAGAAATAAAAACATCCATGTTTAAAGTTCATCTGATTTTATTAGTAATATTTGATTTTCTAATAAAGTTGTTTTATTTTTTTATGGAAATAAAAGTATCAACGTTTAAAATACATCTGATTATATTAATAATATTTGATTTTTGAATAAAGTTGGGTTATAGTTTTTAGAAATAAGAACATCCACGTTTAAAATACATCTGATTTTATTAATAATATTTGATTTTTAATAAAGTTGGGTTTTAGTTTTCAGAAATAAGAACATCCACATTTAAATACCTCTGATTCTTTCAATAATATTTGATTTAAAAAAAATAAAGTTGGGTTTTAGTTTTCAGAAATAAAAACTTCCATGTTTAAAGTACATCTGATTGTATTAATAATATGATTTTATTAATAACAGTTGATTTTTTAATAGAGTTGGGTCTTAGTTTGAAGAAATACTAATAAAGTGGGGTTTTAGTTTTCAGATATAAGAACCTTTATGCATACCCTAATTCTACACAATACTTTTCAAAGGACATTATTATATCATATCCCTCATAGGGCTGTCATATCATCACTAGGTTATGTTACATTAAGTCAACTGCTTTTAAGTTAGATTCATTTAGGTTGTCAACTGCTTTTAAGTAAGTCAACTGCAGTCGGGACAACCCGACTGCAGTCAAATAGCTTCATTCACATTTAAAAAAGTAAAAATACTGACACATTTTTATTACAACATCTTCTGCCCACATACATCTATAGTTATAGATGGCAGCACACGAACTGAAGCAGAAGGGCCTAGTGAGAGATAAATGCAAAAGGTTAGGTTCATTTAGGTTCCCTTATCGTGGCGCCACGATAAGTGAGCCTAAATGAACCTAACTTTTTGCTTTTTGCAAACTAAAACCCAACTTTATTAAAAATTAAATATTATTAATAGAATCAAATGTATTTTAAACATGGATATTCTTATTTCTGAAAGCTATAGCCCAAATTTATTAGAAAATCAAATCTTATCAATAATATCAGATGTATTTTAGAAATGGATGTTCTTATTTTCGAAAACTAAAACCCAACTTTATTAAAAAAAATAGTATTATTAAAATCAGATGTATTTTAAACGTGGATATTCTTATTCCTGAGAACTAACACCCAACTTCTTTCAAAAAGCAAAAATTATTAATAAAATCAGATATATTCTAAACGTGAATGTTCGTATTTCTGGAAACTAAAACCCAGCTTTATTAATAAAAATCAAATATTATTAATAAAATCATATGTATATTAAACATGGATGTTATTATTTCTGAAAACTAAAACCCAACTTTATTAAAATATCAAATATTATTAATAGAATCAGATGGATTTTAAACGTGGATGTTCTTATTTCTGAAAACTAATACCCAACTTTATTAGAAAATCAAATATTATTCATATAATCTAGATCTATTTTAGACGTGGACGTGGATGTTGAACTAAAACACAACTTTATTAAAAAAAATTAATATTAAAATCAGATGTTATTTTAAACTTGGATGTTCTTATTTCTGAGAACTAAAACCCAACTTCTTTGAAAAATCAAATATTATTAATAAAATCAGATATATTCTAAACGTTGATGTTCTTATTTCTGAAAACTAAAACCCAGCTTTATTAAAAAATTAAATATTATTAATAGAATCATATCTATTTTAAACGTGGATGTTTTTATTTATGAAAACTAAAACCCAACTTTATTAATATATCAAATATTGTTAATAAAATCAAATGTATTTCAAACGTTGATGTTCTTATTTCTGAAAACTGAAACCCAACTTTATTAGAAAATCAAATATTATTAATAGAATCCAATCTATTTTAGACGAGGACGTGGATGTTGAACTAAAACCCAACTTTATTTTTTTTTAAATATTAATAAAATCAGATGTATTTTAAACGTGGATGTTCTTTTTTCTGAGAACTAAAACCCAAATGCTTAGAAAAATCAAATATCATTAATAAAATCAGATATATTCTAAACGTGGATGTTCCTATTTCTGAAAACTAAAACCCAGCTTTATTAAGAAAAATACAACATTATTAATAAAATCATATGTATTTTAAACATGGATGTTTTTATTTCTGAAAACTAAAACCTAACTTTATTAATATATCAATAATGTTAATAAAATTAAATGTTTTTCAAATGTGGATGTTCTTATTTCTGAAAACTAAAACCCAACGGTACTAAAAAATCAAATATTATTAATAAAATCAGATGTATTTTAACGTGGATGTTCTTATATTTTAAAGCTAAAACCCAATTCTATTAGAAAACTAAATATTATTAATAAAACTTGATGTATTTCAAACATAGATGTTCTTATTTTCGAAAACTAAAAACCAACTTTATTAAAAAAAACAATTATTATTAAAATCAGGTGTATTTTAAACGTGTATGTTTTTATTTCTGAAAACTAAAACCAAACTTTATTTTTTTTTAAATAGTATTAATAAAATCAGATGGATTTTAAACGCGGATGTTCTTATTTCTGAAAACTAAAACACAACTTCTTTGAAAAATCAAATATTATTAATAAAATCAGATGTATTTTTAATGTGAATATCCTTATTTCAGAAAACTAAAACCCCACTTTATTAAAAATCAAATATTATCAATAAAATTAGATATATTTTTAATGCGGATGTTCCTATTTCCGAAAACTATAACCCAACTTTATTAAAAAAATAAATATTGTTATTAAAATTAGATGTATTTTAAACGTGGATGATCTTATTTCTGAAGGATAAAACCCAACTTTATTAAAAAATCATATATTATTAATAGAAACAGATGTATTTTAAACGTGGATGTTCCTGTTTCTAAAAACTAAAATTCTCTCTGCCTGTGTGTCAGGACGGGTGTTTGCTTATCTGTGGAGATTTTTGAGAAAAAAAAATTCAGCTCATCTCTCTCAGACTTTGGTAAAACTTCTGTCAAAGTATCCTATTTTATAATATATCCCCCATGAGCCTGCTAGTAGTATCTTTATCTCTGAAAA
Organism: Artemia sp. Qi Xiang Cuo; assembly: GCF_049724085.1. Lineage (NCBI taxonomy): Eukaryota > Metazoa > Arthropoda > Branchiopoda > Anostraca > Artemiidae > Artemia > Artemia sp. Qi Xiang Cuo. Next base: position 53,159,246 of record NC_142797.1, on the reverse strand, counting down.
TTCTTTTTGTTACATCTCCTAATTTTTTAATAGATATTCTAAACGTTTGACGTTCTAGCATACCCTAAAAATAAAGATCATGTAACAAATTAATGTATAATATATTTTTAATGAAATAATGACATGTAGAATATTAATATAAAAAATATGTTTCATACATTATTATACATTATTAACAGCATTGAACAACTTTGGACATTTTGAATCTGTTCCATAAAATAATTTATCATGTTCTTTCTTGATACTATAGTTATTCTCTTCTCTTATTTCATAACCGGTAGGACAATCATTCATTAATTTTGAGTCATTCACAAATTTTACTGGGGTGTCACCTACAGGTTCAATATGCATTTCATCTTTGGTACTATTGGGTTCATTGACTGTATGATCAATAGCAGTAATAACGTTCACTTTTACTTCATTTTCCATCAATTCATCTTTATATTAATTGATGATATTATGTGTCAATGCCCTTTTTATTTTGCTAGCGATTTCACTGTCTATTCTCACATTGTGTTTACACAGGTAACAGTTCTAGCAGGTAGAAATGATATGATTTATTACATTAGTGCAGTAGTTGGCTTTTCTTTTCCCCTTTGTATTCATTTGAATACTAATACCAGAACAAGGGGAATAAGATGTATCAGTAGGTAATGTGTTACTAGAACCATGAGCAAGAAGATGCCCCTCTTCATCAGCTATTATTTTTATGTTGGCATTCTCTTTGACCACTATTATCTCTGGTAATGATACTCTGGCATATCCACCATATGTACAATGGAAATTCTTGGGTACTCCAAAGAAATATAAACTCTCACTGTCATGACAACGCACGAATTGATTTTCAATTTGCTACCACTTGTACTTGTTTCATAGTTCAAATACTTTTCCTTGTCAGCATTCAAGACAACGATGACTTTATCATGTGCACAAACTTTCATCGAATCATTCATTTTCACTTTTTAAACAAAAATTTTATGCAGATGTCAATCCTTCCAATGTAGAAAAAAGTACTGATTTAATACATGCAATAAAGTAGGTAGTGTCGATAACCGGGCATGGAGCATTACTGGGAAAGCCGCGTCGTGTTTAAAGGCAAACATAGAGAACGATTGGTACAGCCCCAAGCATATTTCATTATATTTTAAGATACGTAAAAAAAAGTTGAAAAAACCATGTTTCAAAAAATAATATAAAAAAAAGTTTAAAAACAAACTTTAAAAAAAAGTATTTAAAAAACGGGGGGATGGGTCGAAAAAGTTGGAGTGAGGGGGCCCCTTGGAGGTTGGGGATAGGGGGCCCTTGGAGGTTGAGGTCCATTGATGATTGCAATCCTTGATGCTCCAAACCTATAATCATCTCACTAGTTGATTTCTAAGGATTTCTATAGATTTTTCTGAATTTCTTTATTAAAATTCCTTTCTTGGTATTTACATCACTATTAGTATCAACTTTTTAGTATACTATAATGTTAAAAGTTGAATAATTTCCAAGTCCAAGAAAATTCAGTCCAAAAAAAAGTGCTACTACAAACATTATTTTTCAAATAGTAAAAGTCACGACTAACATTTTTATATCATTCTCATTTTGAATCTGAAAAATATTAAATGTGGTTTTTACATGTTTTAAGTATGTTTTATGTCACTCTATGATATGCAAAACAAAGTTGATAAAAATAGCATGTTAAGAAAAACTAAAAAACTTCAAAAAAAAGTTAAAATATGGGGGGAGGGGCCCCAAAAAGTTTGGGGAAGGGGGCCCCTTGGAGGTTGGGGATATGGGGATCTCTGGGAGTTGAGGTCCTTGGTGGTTAGGGTCATTGGTGCTTATGATCCTTGATGGTTCATACTCATAATCGTCGCACTGCTTGATTTCTGAGGATTTCTAAAGATTTTTCTGAATTTTCTTATTGAAATTCTTTTCTTGGCATCTACATCTCTATTCGTATCAACTTTTTAGTATACTACAATGTTAGAGCATATTTTATATTGAGAACACTGTTCAAATGGTACTTTTGTATTATACAGAACACATCCGGGAATCAAAGCTAGGTCAAGTCATAATGTCATCTTGTCATCGTTAATCATTTCCATAGATTGATGCTAACGATGCTATTCCAAATTTATAAGAAACTGCCCATGAGTTAGCAACCCCTTTGGGGTTACCATAACTGGTAAGCAGTTTAACCCTTTTTTACCACCTTCAAACAATCCAGTTAAAAAAAATTCTAGCCCTGTACCACCCCTATTATTCAATCACCAATTAAGATCATTCATGACATAGTTATGCGAATGCTATACCTTTTTTCGTAAATTGAGTTATTTTTTGGCAAATGATTCAACTTTTTGGTATCTAATAGCATATGTCATCATTAAACCATCCATTTAATGCTAATACCCAAAAGCTTGGCTGTTAACCATTATACAGAAAACTCCAATAAACCTTTGAATACATTATACCAATGTCTCTCGTATGCATCAAATCTATTATATATCTGAGTATATTCTTTGTACAGTTGATAGTAGTTATTCCCACGTACTATCATTAAACCTTCCGTCGAATACTAATAGCCGAAAGCTCGGCTGTTAACCATTTTACAGAAAAGTCGAATAAACCTTTGAATACGATATGCCAATGTCTCTTGTATGCGTCAAATCTATTACATATGTGAGCATGTTCCTTGTACAGTTGATAGTAATTAATCCAATATGCTAACATTAAACCTACTATTGAATGCTAATAGCCAAAAGCTTGACTGTTAACCATTTTACAGAAAGAACATTAAACCTTTGAGGTACAATGAAAATCACTCCTTATATTTGAATCCAATTACTAATCAAGTTACCGTATATGGAGTACCCTCTGTATCTCTCTGATTGGCCCAGAAAATAGGCGTTGGCTCAGAAACCTGTTTGCTAAGGCATGTACCGGTCCTAGTAATAGATGAATCACCCTGCTATGCCATGTACTGGTTAAACTGCACATATATTCATGCCCCAGGTGTAGGATCAGTACCTTATACATGCTTACTACTGATTGTTAACCCCAGAGGCATGGTTATTTGACCTTTAGATCATTTCGAAAAAAAAAAATAATTCTGATCCGATATATTCGGGGGAAAATGGCAGTTAAGAGGGAGAGGCTGATTGTCCTCTGGTTACCTTTGATTTTTCAAAACCGAATTTTCCAGTAAATTTTTCCTTAAGAGAGGGGGGTGGTGGTAAACACTTACACTTGTAAACAGTGACAGGGCGAAAGGAAACCCCATTAACAGACATAAAAAAGGAGAAATAAATCTGGCTTTAAGAGTTTGTGACGTCCGATTTTCTTTGTTTTTGTGACAACAAAACAGAGCTTTCTTATTAAACATCTTGACAGTCATTTATATTATGACAGCAAACAATTCCAACAAGGTTGAACATGGAAAGAATCGAAAATATGTTACCCAATGCAAGTACGGTGTTTGAGCTGCATGAGAGTTAAATTATGCGAGGTTTCAGTTGCAGGGTAGTTCATTTGCACGGTGGTTCAGCTGCATGGTGGTTCAGTTGCACGGGGGTCAGTTACATTGGGGTTTAGTTAAATGGAGTTAAGTTGCACGGGGGTTGAGTTGCACGAGGGTTCAGTTACATGGGGATTCAGTTGCAAGGGGTTCAGTTGCATGGTGGTTCAGTTGCATGGTGGTTCATCTGCACGGTGGTTCAGTTGCACGGTGGTTCAGTTACACTGGTTCCCGCTGTAATCTATTCTCTTGAAATGTACTCATAAATATGACATGTGATTGACAAGACAAATCATATGATTGATATTTCTCGTGAAATTTTGCCTGCATCAAAGCCACTGAAAACGATGCAACCACTACTGTAGCATATATGACGTGTGTATGCTTTTCGAACGTACTCATAAATATGACGTCACTTCACTCATATGAATCTTTTTTTCAAAATTAAAGCTTTTAACGAATTTTCTCAAACTTCTGACCCATATGAATCGTCTTATTAGGCCAGAAAATCCCAAGATATAAATTGTCTCGAAAAAATATGGAGCTGTTTTCGAGAAAAAATAAACACATACATAAATAAATAAATAATTATTGTCTGAGATATATATATATATATATATATATATATATATATATATATATATATATATATATATATATATATATATATATATATATATATATATATATATATATATATATATATATATATATATATATATATATATATATATATATATATATATATATATATATTATGTATGTATATATATTAACCATAATTCTAGTCACCTGGAAAGCGTTTGCTCTTGACTGATGAAGAAAAGAAACTTTATGGTCAAGAACGCATACCTATACCGTCTCACTACCCATTAAATGAAGTCGAAGAGAAAATTTTGAAAAAGATAAGGAGAAAAATAAAGAACAAGGTAGGTTATACTTCTGTGACTATTAAGCTGCTGTTACTTTTGAGTATGAACGAAAGCTCTCAGATCTCTTGTAAAAACTGGGTCTTTGGTACTCGAGTCGGGGCACCTTAGGAACTAAGCTCAGGGTCAAAGTCTGCCAATTTTTGGGACCCTTTGGAAACCAATAGAAAAAATAGATATCATGATAGCATCCCCCTATATATAAGGCAATACCCTTATAACAACCCTTGCAAATACCCTGACGAAGATAAGTTATAATAAACTCGAAGTGTTACGGTGTTGTAAAATAGTCTGGGGTCTAAACTCTGTGAGAAGCTCCTTCCTACGTTACATTCCAGAACTGGAGACAATACCTGCGTGGCCCCTACTTGGTGTCGGTGTGGATCCTTCACAAGTTTTTTTTTTTTTTTTTATCAAGACAGTGACTGCAAACAACACCGCAGGGCGACCTTGAGGAGGGGATTCATAAACGATACGGCATTGCACTAGATTTTGATTAAAAGATCATTTTTCTTTTCTTTTTTTTTGGTGTGTTTTTTGGGCTTAGTAGCCTTTTCTTAGCTATGTTATTTATTATGGCTTGTCTCCCTATTGTATTAAAATATTTGCAGGCATGTATATATAATAAGTCAAAGTTAATAGGCTTGAGATTGTTTATGCAGTACGTCGACTATTGTTGATAAGAGTGCATCGTTGGGTGGATAAGGCCATGTAGTGACCACGATGGGCCCAGGCTGGCATAAAGCCCTTATTCAACAGTATATCCCGGGGAATTCATGCTATCTGGTTTTAAGCCCTTTAAAATTCTTTTTGAAAACTTGAGAACTTAAGAGTTCCTTACTTGCATTGGTAGGACCTATCACTTTTCCTGAGGCCATAGCAATTTCAATGATCAAAATAATCATATGAAAGTTATGCTATAAAACGTTACGAGATGGAGCGTAACGCTGTTGAAAGACGAAAAGATTATTGACATTTTGACCGATATTTAAGTCAAACAGAACGTGGTCACAAACTGAAAGTAAAGAGCGACTCGGTCCAATAGAAGTATACCGATGACATATTGGTAAGATATTGTATTGGCATGCTCAGAAAGTGAGAGGAAGCAGTTAGTCTGGACTTGTTCCACTGAAACAGGAATTAGTGACAGAGAAAGTTTTAAAGGGAGGTGGCAAAACATTTATAGAACGTATTAAACCACGAGGAAGTTTTAGGAAATGATACAGAAAAGAGTGAAGAATTTTTCAACAATTTCGTTACAGACAGTCCTAAAAAGATGGAAAAGAATAAGGCCTCAGATGATGGTGTTGTAATAAATCATTTGGTGGTTTTATGTTTGAAATATGGTGGTTGCGAAACTAAAGATAATTTATTCCACATTTTAAATATGATCTTTGAAAAGAAGAAATATGTATGGATTTTAGGAAACTTAATTAAACCCCTTTAAAATAGTTTTTAAGTGTGAATGTGGTGATTTTGTAAGTGAATTTCTAAGGGTACTGCATTGGCATATTAAAAAACTGAGAGGAATTAGTCGCTCTGGACTTGTTCCAGTGAAAAATAGGAACGGGGTCCCAGTCAGTGATAAGGAAAGTGTTAAATAGAAAGGGAAAGAGCGTTTCGAGGATGTGTTAAAGATAAACTACTGAAGATTACAAATATGATCTTGAAAGGGGGAAACATTTAATGATTTTAGGAAACCTTGATTAAACCCCTTTGTAAGGAATTTGTAAGAGTGAATGAGGTAAACTTGTAGGTGGGTTTGTGAAGATATTCAGTTGGCATGTAAAAATGTTTAAGAGGAAGTAGTCATTCTGAATGTCTCCAAGTTAAAGATAGGAACAGGGACTCTACTACTACTACTACTACTACTACTGGAACTACTACTACTACTACTACTACTACTACTACTACCACTACTACTACTACTACTACTACTACTACTATATTACTACAACTGCTACTGCTAATACAGCCACAACTGCTGCTGCTACTGTTGCTACTACTACTACTACTACCACCACTACCAACTCACTATAAAAAAAAATTCACATGAGGCCAACACAGGTGCGGACGCTTTTCTTCCCTCCCAATCTATGTAAAGCATCCCTCTTTACATCCTCCCAAGGAGTTTCAATTTCCTTTAAATCCTATCTTGCGACCACTTCCCGCCCAGTCAGGGACGAGTTGCTGTCAGTTCGGCCATAAATAGAGTGTATCTATGGAATTCCAGGAGCTTATGTTCCTTCCTATGCTATTCCAGGAGCTTATGTTCCTTCCTATGCTATTCTAAGGGTTTATGTTCCTTCCTATGCTATTCCAGGAGCTTATGTTCCTTCCTATGCTATTCCAGGAGTTTATTTTCCCTCATATGCTATTCTAGGAGCTTATGTTCCTTCCTATGCTATTCTAGGAGTTTCTGTTCCCTCCCATGCTATTATAAGGGCTTATGTTCCTTCCTGTGCTATTTGGGGAGATTACGTTCCATGGCACCTTTTCAGAGCATGTACTTATGGATACCTTTCCAAGCAACATGATTAAACACGCTTTTACAATCGGAATTGGTTGATTGACATTTGCAAAAAGGGATGAAGAATTCGCAAATTGGACTCTATGAACGATATTAATTAATGTTTGAATAATAGGAGTGTGATTGATTCTAATTAGTGATTGGATAATTTTTTAACTAGAAATCTCTGAATAAAATATTTTTGGAGGGATGGGAGCGAGGTGTCTTAGAGTACTTATAACGGTGTTATTTGGGGTGATTACGTTCCTTGGCACCTTTCCAGAGCATGTACTTATGGATACCTTTCCAAGCAACGTGATTAAAGACGCTTTTAGAATCGGAATTGTTTGATTGACATTTGCAAAAAGGGATAAGGAATTCGCAAATTGGACTCTATGAACGATATTAATTAATGTTTGAATAATAGGAGTTCGATTGATTCTAATTAGTGATTGGATAATTTTTTAACTAGAAATCTCTGAATAAAATATTTTTGGAGGGATGGGAGCGAGGTGTCTTAGAGTACTTATAATGGTGTTATTTTGGGAGATTACGTTCCATGGCACCTTTCCAGAGCATGTACCTATGGATACCTTTCCAAGCAACGTGATTACACACGCTTTTACATACTGAACTGTTTGATTGACATTTGCAAAAAAGGGATACGGAATTTACAAATCAGACACTATGAACGATATTAATTAATGTCTGAGTAACAGGAGTGCGATTGATTCTAATTAGTGATTGGATAATTTTTTTACAATAAATCTCTGAATAAAATATTTTTGGAGGGATGGGAGCGAGGTGTCTTAGAGTACTTACAATGGTGTTATTTGGGGAGATTACGTTCCTTGGCACCTTTTCAGAGCATGTACTTATGGATACCTTTCCAAGCAACGTGATTAAACACACTTTTACAATCAGAATTGTTTGATTGACATTTGCAAAAAGGGATAAGGAATTCGCAAATTAGACTCTATGAACGATATTAATTAAAATTTGAGTAATAGGAGCGTGAGTGATTCTAATATGTGATTGGATAATTTTTCAACTATAAATCACCGACTATAATATTTTTATAGTCATGGAAGTGATGTGTCTTAGATTACTAATAAGGGCGTTATTTGGGAGAATTATGGTCATTGGCACCTTTCCAGAGCATGTACTTATAGATTCTACCCGACTAAGTTCCTTCCTGTGCTATTTGGGGAGATTACGTTCCTTGACATCTTTTCAGGGCATGTACTTATGGATTTGGGTGGATTATGGCGTCTTTCCAGAGCATGTACCTATGGATTTGGATGGATTATGTTCCTTCCTATGCTATTCTAAGGGTTTATGTTCCTTCCTATGCTATTCTATGGCCTTATGTTCCTTCTTGTGTTATTCCATGGGACCTCTACACGTGATTAAACACGTTTTGCTTGCCTTTCATTGGTACCTTTCCAAGCGAGCGGGGATTCCTCTCTGGTTCCTACACACCGCAAAAAGCAAGATATTTATTATAAATTTGGAACAATTGTCACATTCAGCATGCCGTGTTTTTTTTTTAAATTTATTTTTTTTTTTTTTTTTTTTTGGCAATTGACGTTTTTTCTGATTGGAACAATATCAATCTTTGGAAATGGTTAACGATAACAAACATGTTTTCAACCAGATGGGTTTTTGAAAGCACATTCACCATGGCGTGCGCTATTTTTTTTTTTTTTGGCAATTAGCATTTTTGTATGATAAAAGGCACCATTCATTGCGATCATAGCTCTAAAAAAAGGAGGGATGGACGGGGGTGTCTTAGAGCACTTGATTCAAACTTTTACCTTGAGCATCGAGGTTGTTAGCAGAATTTCATAAGGATCGATATGAGTGCTGGCGTATCTGATGAAATAATTTAGGTCGTATGATAAATTTAATTTATTTTTTTTAATGCAGTAGTTTTTCAGTAAGGACACTCGATATCCTAAAAGTGTTTGATTCAAACTTTTAACTTGAGAATCGATGTTGTTAGCAGAATTTCAAAAGGATCGTGTATGAGTGCTGGCGTATCTGATGAAATAATTTAGGTCGTATGATCAATTTAACTTTTTTTTTTAATGCAGTAGTTTTTTAGTAAGGACACTCGATATGCTAAAAGTGTTTGATTCAAACTTTTACCTTGAGCATCGATGTTTTTCGCAGAATTTCAAAAGGATCGTTTATGAGTACTGGTGTATCTGATGAAATAATTTAGGTTGTATGATAAATATAATTTTTTTTTGCAGTCGTTATTTAATAAGCACACTCGATATCCTAAAAATGTTTGATTCAATTTTTACCTTGAGCATCGAAGTTTTTAGTAGAATTTCAAAAGGATCGTTTATAAGTGCTGACCTGTTTTTGATGAACTAATTCTTGTCGCATGATAATCTTTTTTTAATACAGTAGTTATTCAATAAGGACACTCGATATCCCAAAAGTGTTTGATCCCAACTTTTACCTTGAGAATCGATGTTTTTAGCAGAATTTCCAAAGGATCGTTTATGAGTGCTGGCGTATCTGATGAAATAATTTAGATTGTATGATAAATTTAATTTATTTTTTTTAATGCAGTAGTTTTTTTAGTAAGGACACTCGATATCCTAAAAGTGTTTGATTCAAACTTTTACGTTGAGAATCGATGTTGTTAGAAGAATTTCAAAAGGATCGTTTATGAGTGCTGGCATATCTGATGAAATAATTTAGGTCGTTATGATCAATTTTTTTTTTTTAATGCAGTAGTTTTTTAGTAAGGACACTCAATATCCTAAAAGTGTCTGATTCAAACTTTTACCTTGAGCATCGATGTTGTTAGCAGAATTTCAAAAGGATCGTTTATGAGTGCTGGCGTATCTGATGAAATAATTTAGGTCGTATGATAAATTTAATTTTTTTTTTTAATGAAGTAGTTTTTAAGTAAGGACACTCGATATCCTAAAAGTGTTTGATTAAAAATTTTAACTTGAGAATAGATGTTTTTAGCAGAATTTCAAAAGGATCGTTTATGAGTTCTGGCATACCTGATGAAATAATTTAGGTCGTATGATAAATTTAATTTTTTTTTTTAATGCAGTCGTTTTTCATTAAGGACACTAGATATTCTAAAAGTGTTTGATTCAAACTTTTACCTTGAGAATCGAGGTTTATAGCAGAATTTCAAAAGGATCGCTTATGTCTGTTGGCGTATATGATGAACTAATTCATGTCGCATGATAATTTTTTTTTTAATGCAGTAGTTTTTCAGTAAGGACACTCGATATCCTAAGAGTGTTTGATTCAAACTTTTACCTTGAGAATCGATGTTGTTAGCAGAATTTCAAAAGGATCGTTTATGAGTGCTGGCGTATCTGATGAAATAATTTAGGTCGTATGATAAATTCTATTTATTTTTTTAATGCAGTAGTTTTTCAGTAAGGACACTCGATATGCTAAAAGTGTTTGATTCAAACTTTTACCTTGAGCATCGATGTTAACACACACACACAGAGAAGACAAACACACAGAGATGACGCACACACAGAGAGACAACACACCCATAGAGACGACACGCGCACAAAGACTATACACACACACACAGAGATGACACACGCACATAGCAACGACACACGCACAGAGACGACACACACACAGAGATGACACACACACAGAGACGACACACACACAGAGAGAAGACACACGCACTGAGACAACACACACACACAGAGACAACAGACACACACACAGACGACACACCCAGAGCGACGACACGTGCACAGAGACGACAAACACACAGAGATGACACACACACACACAGAGAAGACACTTGCACAGAGACGACAAACACACACAGAGACGACACACACACAGAGACAACACACACACAGAGACGACACACACATAGCGACGACACAGACACAGAGCGACGACACACACACAGAGACGAAACACACACACACAGAGACGACACACACACACACAGAGAGAAGACACACGCAAAGAGGTGACACACACACACAGATCACACACACGCAGAGACTATACACACACAGAAACAACACACACAGAGAGACGTGACACACACACAGAAACGAAAAACACACAGAGATACGACACACACAAAGAGACGACACACACACAGATACGAAACACACATAGAGACGATACAAGCACAGACACGACACACACACAAAGACAACAAGCACAGAGACAACACACACACAGAGACAACACACACATAGACGACACACGCACAGATACGACACACACACACATACAACAACCCACATATAGAAGACACATGCACATAAACGACACACACACACACACAGAGGCTAAACATACACAGATAAGACACACGCACACACTCAGAGAGTAAACACCCATAGATACTTAACACGCGCAGAGGATATACACACACACACAGAGAGACAACACACACACAGAGAATATACAAAAAAAGAGACGACAAACGCACACAGACGACACACACACACACAGAGACGACAAACACACACACAGAGAGAAGACACACGCACAGCGACGACATACACACACAGAGACAACACACACACACACAGATACGACACACACACAAAGCGACGACACACTAAGAGAGTCGACACACACACACAGACGCACACACAGAGAGAAGACACACGCAGAAAGACGACACACACACACAAAGACGGCACACACACAGAGACGACACACACACACAGACGACAAACACACAGAGACGACACACACACAGATACGATAAACACACAGAGAGTGAAAACATATACAGAGAGGACAAACACACACAGATAGGACAAACCCACACAGGTAGGAAAAACACACAAAGAGAGGACAAAAACACACCGAGAGGCACCAAACATACAGCGAGAACGCACGCACAGAAACGACACACACACAGAGACGACGCACACACAGAGAGAAGACACACGCACTGAGACGACACACACACACACATAGATGACACACACACAGAGATGAAACACCCACAGAGACGACACACACAAAGAGACGACACACACACACAGAAACGAAACACACATAGAGACGACACACTCATAGAGAAAACACACACACAGAGACTACACCCACACAGAGATGACACACACACACAGAGACGACACACACACACAGAGACGAAACACTCAAAGTGACGACTTACACATAGAGACGAAACACACACAGAGACAACAAACACACAGAGACGACACACATAGAGAGACGACACACACACAGAGAGACGACAAACACACAGAGACAACACACACAAAGATACGACACACACACAGATACGAAACACATAAAGAGACGACACACACACAGAGACGACGCACGCACACAGAGTCGACTCACACACAGAGAGGACAAACACACAGAGACGACAGACACAAAGATACGACTCACATACAGAGAGGACAAACACACAGAAACGATACACACACACAGAGACGACACACACATAGAGACAACACAAATACAGAGACGACAGACACACAAAGACGAAACACGCACAGAGACGACACATACACAGAGGTGACACACACACACACAGACGACAAACATACAGAGACGACACAAAAACAGAGACGACACACCCACAGAGACGACACACACACAGATAAGAAACTTACATAGAGACGACACACACACATAGAGACAGCACACACACAGAGACGACACCCACACAGAGACGACACACACACACAGAGATGAAACACACAAAGTGACGACTTACATATAGATACGACACACACACAGAGACGACAGACATAGAGGGACAACACAAACACACACACACACACAGACGACAAACCCACAGAGACAATAAACACAAAGAGACGACACACATAGATACTAAACACACACAGAGACGACACACGCACAGAGACAACACACACATAGAGACGACTCATACACAGAGAGGACAAACACACAGAGACGACAGACACAAACACACAGAGACGATATACACAAAGAGATGAATCACACACAGAGAGGACAAACACACAGAAACGACACGCACACACAAAGAGACGACACACACATAGAGACAACACAGACACAGAGACGACCCACACACAGAGACAAAACACACACAGAGACCACACATACACAGAGACAACACACACGCACACAGAGACGACAAACATACAGAGAAGACACAAAACAGAGACGACACACCCACAGAGATGACACACACATAGAGACGACCCACGCACAGACACGACACACAAACAGAGTCATAGTGAGAGAGATAACCAAAAAGTTGGGATGATCTAGGTTCACGTAGAGTGGCGCGCCACTCTAAGTGAACCTAGATCAACCCAACTTTTTGGATGTCTCTCTCACTATGACTCTGTTTGTGTGTCGTGTCTGTGCGTGCGTCGTCTCTATGTGTGTGTCATCTCTGTGGGTGTGTCGTCTCTGTTTTTGTGTCTTCTCTGTATGTTTGTCGTCTCTGTGTGCGTGTGTGTCGTCTCTGTGTATGTGTCGTCTCTGTGTGTGTTTTGTCTCTGTGTGTGTGCCGTCTCTGTGTCTGTGTTGTCTTCATGTGTGTGTCGTCTCTGTGTGTGTGCGTGTCGTTTTTGTGTGTTTGTCGTCTCTGTGTGTGAGTCGTCTCTTTGTGTCTGTCTCTGTGTGTCTGTCTTTGTGTCTCTGTGTGTTTGTCCACTCTGTGTGTGAGTCGGCTCTATGTGTGTGTCGTCTCTGTGCGTGTGTCGTCTCTTTGTATGTTTCGTCTCTATGTGTGTCGTCTCTTTGTGTATGTTGTCTCTGTGTGTTTGTCGTCTGTGTGTGTGTGTTGTCCCTCTATTTGTGTCGTCTCTGTGTGTGTGTCGTCTCTAAGTGTAAGTCGTCACTTTGTGTGTTTCGTCACTTTGTGTGTGTCATCTGAGTGTGTGTGTGTCCTCTGTGTGGGTATCGTCTCTGTGTGTGTGCTGTTTCTATGTGTGTGCGTCGTCTCTGTGTGTGTTTCGTATCTGTGTGTGTGTCGTCTCTGTGGGTGTGTCGTCTCTGTTTTTGTGTCTTCTCTGTATGTTTGTCGTCTCTGTGTGTGTGTGTGTCACCTCTGTGTATGCTTCGTCTCTGTGTGTGTTTCCTCTTTGTGTTTCTGTCGTCTCTGTGTGTGTGTTGTCTCTCTGTGTGTGTCGTCTCTGTGTGTGTGTGTCGTTTCTGTGTGTTTGTCCTCTGTGTGTGTGAGTCGTCTCTTTGTGTCTGTCGTCTCTGTGTGTTTTTCCTCTCTGTGTGTGAATCGTCTCTGTGTGTGTGTCGTCTCTGTGCTTGTGTCGTCTCTTTGTGTGTTTCGGATCTGTGTGTGTGCCGTCTCTTTGTGTGTGTTGTTTCTTTGTGTTTTTCTTCTCTCTGTGTGTGAGTCGTCCCTCTATGTGTGTCGTCTCTGTTTGTGTGTCGTCTTTGTATGCGTGTCGTCTCTTTGTGTTTGTCGTCACTTTGAGTGTGTCGTCTCTGTGTGTTTGTCGTCTCTATGTATGTGTGTCGTCTCTGTGTGTGTGTCGTCTCTGTGTGTGTGCTGTCTCTCTGCGTGTGTCGTCTCTATATGTGTGTCGTTTCTGTGTGTGTGTCGTCTCTTTGTGCGTGTCGTGTGTCTTCTCTCTATGGGTGTTTCGTATCTGTGTGTGTTAGTCTCTGTGTGTGTCGTCTCTGTGTGTGTGTGTCGTCTCAGTGCGTGTGTCTTCTCTCTGTGTGTGCTTCGTCTCTGTGTGTGTGTGTCATCATTGTGCGTGTGTCGTCGCTATGTGTGTGTGTCGTCTCTGTGTGTGTGTTGTCTCTTTGTGTGTGTGTCCTCTCTGTGCGTGTGTCTTCTCTCTGTGTGTGTGTCGTCTCTGTGTGTGTGCCGTTTCTGTGTGTTTATCCTCTCTGTGTGTGTGTCCTCTCTTTGTGTCTGTCGTCTCTGTGTGTGTGTGTCTTCTCTGTGTGTGCGTCGTCTCTGTGTGTGTGTGTCATCCCTGTGCGTGTGTCGTCGCTATGTGTGTCTGTCTTCTCTGTTTGTTTGTTGTCTCTGTGTGTGTGTGTCGTCTCTGTGCGTGTGTCTTCTCTGTGTGTGTGTGTGTCGTCTCTGTGTTTGTGTGCCGTTTTTGTGTGTTTATCCTCTCTGTGTGTGTGTCTTCTCTTTGTGTGTGTCGTCTCTGTGTGTGTGTGTCTTCTCTGTGTGTGTGACGTCTCTGTGTGTGTGTCGTCTCTGTGCGTGTGTCTTCTCTGTGTGTGTGCGTCGTCTCTGTGTGTTTGTCATCTCTGTGAGTGTGTCGTCGCTATGTGTGTGTTGTCGTCTCTGTGCGTGTGTGTTGTCTCTGTGTGTGTGTGTCATCTCTGTGAGTTTGTGTTCTATCTGTGTGTGTGTGTGTCGTCTATGTGTGTGTGTGTGTGTCATCTCTGTGTGTGTGTAGTCGCTATGTGTGTGTCGTATCTGTGTGTGTGTTGTCTCTGTGTGCGTGTATCGTCTCTCTGTGTGTGTTGTCTGTATGTGTGTTTCGTCTCTGTGTGTATATCTTCTCTGTGTGTGTGTCGTCTCTGTGTGTGTTTGTGTGTGTGCGTGTCGTCTCTGTGCGTGTGTCTTCTCTCTGTGTGTTATCGTCTCTGTGTGTGTGTTGTCCCTGTGCGTGTGTAATCTCTATTTGTATGTCTTTTATGTGTGTGTCGTCTGTGTGTGTGTTTTGTCTCTGTGTGTGTCGTCTCTGTGCTTGTATCGTCTCTTTCTGTGTTTCGTATCTGTGTGTGTGTCGTCTCTTTGTGTGTGTAGTCTCTATGTGTGTTTGTCGTTTTTGTGGGTGTGTCCCGTCTCTCTGTGTGTGTTGTCTCTGTGTGTGTGTCTTCTCTGTGTGTGTGTGTGTCATCTCTGTGTGTGTGTGTCATCTCTGTTAGTGTGTGTCATCTCTGTGTGTGTGTGTCGTCTCTGTGTGTGTGTCATCTCTGTGTTTGTGTCGTCTTTGTGCGTGTGTCTTCTCTGTGTGTGTGTGTGTGTCGTCTCTGTGTGTGTGTCGTCGCTATGTGTGTGTGTCGTCTCTATGTGTGTGTCGTCTCTGTGTGTGTGTTGTCTCTGTGTGTGTGTCGTCTCTGTGTGTTTGTCGTCTCTGTACATGTGTCTTCTCTCTGTGTATGTGTGTGTCTGTCGTCTCTGTGTGTTTGTCGTCTCTGTGCGTGTGTTGTCGCTTTGTGTGTGTCGTCTGTGCGTGTGTGTTGTCTGTGTGTGTGTGTGTGTCGTCTCTGTGCGTTTGTCTTCTCTTTGTTTGTGTTTCGTCTCTGTGTGTGTGTCGTCTCTGTGCGTGTGTCGTCGCTCTGTGTGTGTCGTCTCTGTGTGTGTGTGGTCTCTCTGTGTGTGTATCGTCTATGTACGTGCGTGGTATCTATGTGTGTTTCTTCTCTGTGTGTGTGTGTCATCTCTGTGTGTGTGTCGTCTCTTTGTGTGTTTGTGAACATCGATGCTCAAGGTAAAAGTTTGAATCAAACACTTTTAGCATATCGAGCGTCCTTACTGAAAAACTACTGCATTAAAAAAAATAAATTAAATTTATCATACGACCTAAATTATTTCATCAGATACGCCAGCACTCGTAAACGATCCTTTTGAAATTCTGCTAACAACATTGATTCTCAAGGTAAAAGTTTGAATCAAACACTTTTAGGATATCGAGTGTCCTTACTAAAAAACTACTGCATTAAAAAAAATTAAATTTATAATACGACCTAAATTATTTCATCAGATACGCCAGCACTCATAAACGATCCTTTTGAAATTGTGCTAACAACATCAGTGCTCAAGTTAAAAGTTTGCATCAGAAACTTTTAATATATCGAGTGTTCTTACTGAAAAACTACTGCATTAAGAAAAAAATTAAATTGATCATAACGACATAGATTATTTCATCAGATATGCCAGCACTCATAAACGATCCTTTTGAAATTCTTCTAACAACATCGATTCTCAAGATAAAAGTTTGAATCAAACACTTTTAGGATATCGAGTGTCCTTACTAAAAAAACTACTGCATTAAAAAAAAAAAAAAAATTTATCATACAATCTTAATTATTTCATCAGATACGCCAGCACTCATAAACGATCCTTTTGAAATTATGCTAAAAACATCGATTCTCAAGGTAAAAGTTGGAATCAAACACTTTTAGGATATCGAGTGTCCTTACTAAAAAAACTACTGCATTAAAAAAAAAATTAAATTTATCATACAATCTAAATTATTTCATCAGATACGCCAGCACTCATAAACGATCCTTTTGAAATTCTGCTAAAAACATAGATTCTCAAGGTAAAAGTTGGAATCAAACACTTTTAGGATATCGAGTGTCCTTATTGAATAACTACTGTATTAAAAAAAAATTATCATGCAACATGAATTAGTTCATCAAAGACAGGTCAGCACTCATAAACGATCCTTTTGAAATTCAACTAAAAACTTCGATGCTCAAGGTAAAAATTGAATCAAACATTTTTAGGATATCGAGTGTGCTTATTAAATAGCTACTGCAAAAAAAAATTAAATTTATCATACAACCTAAATTATTTCATCAGATACGCCAGCCCTCATAAACGATCCTTTTAAAATTCTGCTAAAAACATCGATGCTCAAGGTAAAAGTTTGAATCAAACACTTTTAGGATATCGAGTGTCCTTACTAAGAAACTACTGCATTAAAAAAAAAAATTTATCATACGACCTAAATTATTTCATCAGATACGCCAGCACTCATAAACGATCCTTTTGAAATTCTGCTAACAAAATCGATTCTCAAGGTAAAAGTTTGAATCAAACACTTTTAGGATATCGAGTATCCTTACTGAAAAACTTACGCCAGCACTCATAAACGATCCTTTTAAAATTCTGCTAACAACATCGATGCTCAAGGTAAAATTTTGAATCAAGTACTCTAAGACACCCCGCTCCCATCCCTTCTTTTTTTAGAGCTATGATCGCAATGAATGGTACCTGTTTTCAGACAAAAATGCCAATTGCCAAAAAAAAAAATAAAAAAAAAATACCGCACGTCATGCTGGATGTGCTTTCAAAAACCCATCTGGTTGAAAACATGTTTGTTATCGTTAACCATTTCAAAATATTTATTTTTTTCCAATCAGAAAAAATGTCAATTGCCAAAAAAAAAAAAAAAAAAAAAAAAATAAAACGTGCCAGGCTTAATTTGACAATTATTCCAAATTTATAATAAAAATCTTTCTTTTTTCAGTGTGTAGGAACCGGAGGGGAATTCCCGCTCGCTTGGAAAGTCACCAATGAAAGGCAAGCAAAACGTGTTTAATCACGTGTAGAGGTCCCATAGAATAACACAGGAAGGAACATAAGGCCATAGAATAGCATAGGAAGGAACATAAACCCTTAGAATAGCATAGGAAGGAAAATAATCCATCCAAATCCATAGGTACATGCTCTGGAAAGACGCCATAATCCACCAAAATCCATAAGTACATGCCCTGAAAAGGTGTCAAGGAACGTAATCTCCCCAAATAGCACAGGAAGGAACATAGTCAGCTAGAATCCATAAGTACATGCTCTGGAAAGGTGCCAAGGAACGTAATTTCCCCAAATAACACCATTATAAGTACTCTAAGACACCTCGCTCCCATCCCTCCAAAAATATTTTATTCAGAAATTTCTTGTTAAAAAATTATCCAAGCACTAATTAGAATCAATCACACTCCTATTATTCAAACATTAATCAATATCGTTCATAGAGTCCAATTTGCGAATTTCTTATCCCTTTTTGCAAATGTCAATCAAACAATTCCGATTGTTAAAGCGTGTTTAATCACGTTGCTTAGAAAGGTATCCATAAGTACATGCTCTGAAAAGGTGTCAAGGAACGTAATCTCCCCAAATAACACCATTATAAGTACTCTAAGACACCTCACTCCCATCCCTCCAAAAATATTTTATTCATAAATTTATTGTTAAAAAATTATCCAAGCACTAATTAGAATCAATCACACTCCTATTATTCAAACATTAATCAATATCGTTCATAGAGTCCAATTTGCGAATTTCTTATCCCTTTTTGCAAATGTCAATCAAACAATTCCGATTGTTAAAGCGTGTTTAATCACGTTGCTTGGAAAGGTATCCATAAGTACATGCTCTGAAAAGGTGTCAAGGAACGTAATCTCCCCAAATAACACCATTATAAGTACTCTAAGACACCTCACTCCCATCCCTCCAAAAATATTTTATTCAGAGATTTCTTGTTAAAAAATTATCCAATCACTAATTAGAATCAATCACACTCCTATTATTCAAACATTAATTAATATCGTTCATAGAGTCCAATTTGCGAATTCTTTATCCCTTTTTGCAAATGGCAATCAAACAATTCCGATTGTAGCAGCGTGTTTAATCATGTTGCTTGGAAAGGTATCCATAAGTACATGCTCTGAAAAGGGGCCAAGGAACGTAATCCCCACAAATCGCACAACTATAAGTACTCTTAGACACATCACTCCAATCCCTCCAAAACTATTTTATTCGTAGATTTCTTGTTAAAAAATTATCCAATCACTAATTAGAATCCATCACGCTCCTATTATTCAAATATTGATCAATATCGTTCATAGAGTCCAATATGCGAATTCCTTATCCCTTTTTGCAAATGTCAATCAAACAATTCCGATTGTAAAAGCGTGTTTAATCACGTTGCTTGGAAAGGTATCCACAAGTACATGCTCTGAAAAGGTGCCATGGAACATAATCTCCCCAAATAGCACAGGAAGGAACATAAGCCCTTATAATAGCATGGGAGGGAACAGAAACTCCTAGAATAGCATAGGAAGGGACATACGCTCCTATAATAGCATAGGAAGGAACATAAGCTCCTAGAATAGCATAGGAGGGAACAGAAGCTCTTGGAATAGCATAGGAAGGAACAAAAGCTCCTGTAAAAGTATAGGAAGGAATATAAACCCTTAGAATAGCATAGGAAGGAACATAAGCTCCTGGAATAGCACAGGAAGGAACAAAAGCTTCTGGAATTCCATAGATACACTCTACTGCCATAGATGGTCGGCCGAAAAGGACGATCTTTACCTGTCATTGATCTTGGACAGAACGTGTCCTAGCCACCTCAAAATTTCTCTCATTGTAGCCCTGAAAAGAATATTGCTTACTGTTCTGCTTACTGTTCATACTGCTTGCTGTTCGAAACATGGTCATTCAGATGGGTACCCTATAGAATCCATATACAATTTCTCTGGAAAACTCCTGACAAATCCTCCTTCTTCTTTTGAAGCGTCCACGTTTAAGAACCATACTCACTGTAGTTTCCAATATTCTAATCTTGGCTCGCAGACTTATCTTCCTATTCTTCCAAATTTTTTTGAATGGTGAAAAAACACGTTGGGCCTTGACTGTTCTACTTTTAAAATCTTCATTGTTGCCACCATCCTTACCGATAATATTACCGAGGTAAGCGGAGCTAAATACTTGGTTCATCTTCTCGTTACCCAAAATCACCTTCGTTTCTTTTAATCTACGTTTATTCTCAGTCTAAGCGACTTAGTCTTCTTAACATTAATTTTCAAGCCCATTCTTGCGCCCTGAGCTCTTAGAACCTTCAAAAAATTATTCATTTTTCTAACATTTTCATCTAGGATACTCAAATAGTTAGTTTAATTTAAAGTATTTCCCATTTTATTCCATGCTCTCCCATATCCTTGGCCGTGCTTCTGAGGACAATGTCGATCATATTAATCCATATATATGCGGATAAAACAAAACTTTGCTGAACTCCTAATCCAATATGAAACCAGCTACCAATCTCATTTCCTGATTAAAACACAGCATAGCACTCGTGCATAGCACTAATCACTTTAATGTGTTTATCTGGTATACGATACAGGGATAGGACTTAACTAAGGCTTGAAACGCTTGAAACGCTAAGGCATGAAACACTTGTTCATAATCTATAAAAACTGAGGACTGAAGGGGTCTGATAACTCTGGCACCACTCAATTATTTTTCTAAGATTGAAAATTTAGTCGATATATCTTCTCCCCTTTCCAGAACCACGCTGTTCTTTTCTTGAAACTTTGTCTACAGCATTTTTAAATCTAAAAAGTAACAACATACTAAGTAGTTTCCTTCCTGCAAAAACAAAACTATGCCTCTATAGTTACCCCACTCTCTCTTATCACCTTTCTTATAAAGGGGTTTATTTAAAGTTTTCCTCAAATTGCTAGGTACATCTCTTTCTTCAAAAATCACATTCATAATCTTCAGTAATTTATCTCTAACTTCACAACCACCATATTAGAAAAATCTCATTTACGATACTATCAGCACCTGGGGCCTTATCATTTTTAAATTATTTATTACTGCTTCTTGTTTTTCCTTAAAAAATAGATCTTCCTTCACTTCCAAAGTTTCACAAATTTTTCATTCTTTCTATATCATTTCCTTTAACTTTATTCCAGTTTAGCAAGTTCTATAAATGTACTGCCCATTTCTCTTTAACACTATACTACCCCTACTACTAACAACTCACTGAAGTACCAAGCCGCCTGAGGCTGACACAGATACGCACGCTCCTTTTCCGCCTCATTTCAGATAAATCTTTCCTTACGACATCCTCCCACCTTATTCAGAGACGGTCTTGTTTTCGTCGGCCCTAGATGGCTGACTAACAGGGACAATCTTTGGCAATCTTTCATCCTTCATCTGAAGAACGTGTCCTAGCAATCACAACATTTCTCTCATTATAGC